>NC_053022.1:293669413-293841867 GCF_003073215.2 Triticum urartu
CCTTCAAGTATTGTGTGGTGTCAGCATTACTGATCCAGGGATGACACCTGAGCACAGAGATTGGACCGTTTGAAGTCTGGTTGCTACAAGATGGTATCAGAGCACACGCTGACTGTAGGACACGACCACTAAGCTAAAAGACCTAGATCACTACTCACTCTCTTCTCTTTATGACTTCTCATCTTTTCTACTCTTTTAGGATGGCGGATGCAAGGAACAAGTTCACGCAACCAGATGAAGATACACCCTTTGGACGTCACTTGAAGGAAGTCACTAGATACCTGAACATAGGAGTACCAAGCTTCACCGGGACCTACAACGCCACTTTACCGGAAGAAGAGCGCTGGATGATTCAAGTTCAAGTTCCAGGAAGGACGTTCATGCCAGTCACTGAGCCCATAGAGTTTTCTTTTGATGCACCAACTTGGGATCTAGGAAAGAGCATGGTAGCTCACATCGCCATGGGACGCATTGGAGAAGTCTACCACAATGATCTCAAGGATACTATCTACCAGATTTGTTGGCGCCGAGATGAGCACTGGGAGATGATCAGCACCAGGAAGGATAGATCAATTGCAGCTTTTATCCAGGAGTTAAACCAACACATTCGACGTCAGGAGAACCAGATGTGTGCCGAAATGATAGATCTGAAGAAGGCAAAGACAAGAATCAAGGAACTGGAGGAAGAACTCAAGGCTACACATGAAGATTATGAAGAGGAAATCGAAGTATTAGTGGAGAAAAATGACGATCTGATCAAGAAGATTGGAATATTCATGGGAGGCCCTACACCGGTAGAAGAAGACGAGGAACCCAAGGAGATTCACCCGGAAGACTACATCATCATCGACGACACCGACCCGGATCCAGATGATAGCGATGATGACTATGTTGATGAAGCTAGAGCAGATATCATGGAGTCTGCAACCGAAGAATATTTCTAGTAGACCACGAAATCAGTAGTAGTATTCCACCATGTAAATATAGTAGTCCGAGCACTTTTGCGATAGTTAGATCGATTGTATGCCCTTGTTTGATTGATTGAATGAAGTGAATTGTTTGCTTTTGTCTCATGTGCATATGGGTAGTGTTTCTCTTTAGACCCCCTCTATTCTTAAATCTCATCTTTTCTAAACCCTCAGATGCCTCCAAGACGTGACCCCGGATTTACCTTCCCATCGGAGCTCACTCAGTTGATCCAGCAGCAGAACACATTGATGCAGTTGCTAGTCCAGAACCAGAATCAGGGGAACAACAACAACAACCCACCACCACCACCACCTGTTGATCATTTAGCCCGTTTTCTTAGGCTGAATCCGCCGGTGTTTTCTAGTAGCACCGAGCTGATAGTAGTAGATGATTGGCTCCGTTAGACAGCTAGGGAGTTGACCACCGCAGGATGCACAGATGCGGAAAAGGTGAAGTTTGCCGCACATCAGCTTGAAGGACCCGCAGCATCATGGTGGGAGAATTTCATAGCCACTTTCCCTGTCGACACTATCACGTGGGACCAGTTTCAGCAGGCTTTTCGTACTGCCCATGTTTCAGCAGGAGCTATGGCCATGAAGAAGCGAGAGTTTCGCAACTTATGCCAAGGAGGACGGACAGTTGGCCAGTATGTGGAGGACTTTAGTAACCTAGCACGTTATGCCCCAGATGACGTTGCTACGGATGCAGCTAAGCAGGAGAAGTTTCTGGAAGGACTGAATGATGAGTTGAGCATGCAGTTGATGGTAGCAACCTTCAAAAACTACCAGGAGTTGGTAGATCATGCTCTCAGGATTGAAGGGAAGCAACAGCAGATTGAGAATCGCAAGAGGAAGTATGGACAAGGGAAGTACAATTCAGGAACTCAGCAGAAGCCACGTTTTACCCCTAGACCGGGAGGACATTTTCAGCATACCCATGGAGGAGGTAGCTCGTACAATCACAATGGCACCAATAATGGTAATGGGAATGGAGGAAGCAACGGCCAGAACCGCACTAACCCATTGACCCCAGCCAAGAGAGACCTGAGCCAAGTCACTTGTTTTAAGTGCGAGAAGACCGTACATTATGCCAATGAATGTCCTGAATCCCAGAATGGAAATGGCAATGGAAGCTCTGGGAAGAAGTCGAACCCTTTCAATAGGGGACAGGTGAACCACATTAACGTGGAGGAGGTTGAAGAGCAGCCGGATGCAGTAATCAGTAAGTTTTTGGTTAAGTCATTTACTACACTCGTTCTTTTCGATACTGGTGCATCGCATTCATACATATCAAGGGTATTTGTGGATAAGTATAATCTGCCCACCAAAGTTCTTAGAACACCTATGTTAGTAAGCTCACCAGGAGCGGAGTATATGCCTAACCAAGGATGTTTTCAAGTGCCATTGAGTATAGGTAGGCATGTGTTTCCCTCGGATTTAATCATTTTGGAATCACAAGGATTGGATGTAATTCTGGGGATGGATTGGTTGTCGATGTATGGAGGAAACATCGATATCGCCAGTAAGTCGATCTTGCTTACCACCCCAGAAGGGAGAAGGATCAAGTATGTATCCCGGCATGTGCCGAAGAGGACTCAAGTAAATTGTTTAACAGGAGTTGTGCAGGAGGAAGTACCAGTAGTGAAGGATTTCCCTGATGTATTTCCAGAAGAGTTGTCAGGCATGCCACCAGATAGAGATATTGAGTTTTAGATTGAGCTTTTGCCAGGCACAGGGCCAATATCAAAGAGACCATATAGGATGCCCGCAAAGGATTTGGTGGAGATTAAGAAGCAGATTAAGGAGTTACTGGATAAAGGATATATTCGCCCAAGTTCTTCGCCTTGGGGATCGCCGGTACTTCTAGTGGAGAAGAAGGATGGATCATTAAGGATGGTTGTTGATTATTGAGGATTAAATGAAGTAACCATCAAGAACAAATACCCACTACTGATGATCAATGATCTGTTTGATCGATTGCAAGGAGCTAAGGTATTTTCCAAGATCGATCTGCGATCAGGATACCACCAGTTGAAGATTCGAGAACAGGATATACCTAAGACGGCTTTTACCACCAGGTATGGGCTATACGAGTATACCGTTATGTCATTTGGTCTGACTAAGGCACCTGCATATTTTATGAACATGATGAACAAAGTGTTTATGGAGTTTTTGGATAAGTTCATTGTAGTGTTCATTGATGATATCCTCGTTTACTCAAAGAATGAAGAGGAGCATAAGGAGCATTTGCGTTTGGTACTTGGTAAGCTCAGAGAACATCAGTTATATGCCAAGATTAGCAAATGTGAGTTTTGGTTGAAAGAAGTTGGATTTCTCGGACACATTATATCCGGAGAAGGTATAGCAGTAGATCCCACTAAGGTTGATACCATGACAAATTGGGAAGCCACAACAACAGTTGGAGAGATCCGGAGTTTTCTTGGACTCGCAGGATACTACCGGAGATTCATTGAGAATTTCTCAAAGACCGCGAAGCCTATGACGGAGTTGTTGAAAAAGGATACCAAGTTCATATGGACTGAGGAATGTGAGGCTCGTTTCCAGGAGTTAAAGAAAAGTTTGGTTACATCACTTGTGTTGATTTTGCCAGATCAGACCAAGGATTATGAGGTGTATTGTGACGCTTCACGTCGAGGACTTGGAGCAGTGCTTATGCAGGACGGAAGAGTTGTTTCCTATGCCTCACGATAGCTTAAGCCTCATGAGTTAAATTATGCTACGCATGATTTGGAATTAGCAGCCGTAGTGCATGCATTGAAAACCTGGAGACATTTTCTCATTGGAAACCATTGTGAGGTATACACGAATCACAAGAGTTTGAAGTATATTTTCACGGAGAAGGAATTGAACCTCAGGCAAAGGAGATGGTTGGAGCTCATCAAGGATTATGATATGAAATTGCATTATCACTCCAGAAAGGCTAATGTAGTAGCTGACGTGTTGAGCCGTAAAAGCCACGTCAACACACTAATGACGGGAGATTTACCAAGGGAGTTAGCCGAAAATATTCGAGAGCTATGTTTGGAAATAGTTCCAAGAGGCTATGTAGCAGTATTGGAGATTCAGTCTACTTTGTTGGATAAGATCAGATAAGCTCAAAAGACCGACAAGGAGATTGCCTCTATAAAAGAGAAAATGAGCAAAGGAAAAGCTAAGGGATTTCGTGAGGATGAGCACGATACCTTATGGTTTGAAGACCGTGTTTATGTGCCAAATGATTCGGAGATTAGGAAGTTAATTCTGCAAGAGGCCCATGATTCACCATATTCGATTCACCCAGGAAATACCAAAATGTATTTGGATTTGAAGGACACCTTCTGGTGGACCGGAATGAAGAAGGAAATTGCGGAGTATGTAGCAGTTTGTGATGTATGTCAGGGAGTAAAGGCAGAGCATCAGAAGCCAGCAGGATTACTACAGCCATTGCCGATACCCGAATGGAAGTGGGATAAGTTAGGCATGGATTTTATTACAGGATTTCCCAGAACACGTTCAGGCTATGATTCGATATGGGTTGTAGTCGATCGTTTGACAAAGGTAGCTCATTTCATTCCAGTGAAGACTACCTATACCAGTGCAAAGTTGGCAAAAATATACATGACCAGAATCATATGTCTGCATGGAGTTCCAAGGAGCATAGTATCAGATAGAGGAACCCAGTTTACCTCAAAGTTCTGGAATCAGTTGCATGAAACTTTGGGTACCAGACTGGAGTTTAGTACAGCTTTCCACCCGTAGACAGATGGACAGACCGAGAGAGTCAATCAGATTTTGGAGGATATGCTGAGAGCTTGTGCGCTAGATTACTGATCTAGTTGGGACGAGAATTTGCCATATGCAGAGTTCTCTTACAACAACAGTTATCAATCCAGTTTGAAGATGGCCCCTTTCTAAGCCTTGTATGGAAGGAGATCTAGGACCCCATTGTCTTGGGATGAAGTTGGAGACCGCCAGTTGTTTGGACCGGATCTGATAAAGGAGTCTGAACAGAAAGTGAAATTGATTCGCGATAGGCTCAAGGTAGCTCCATCCAGGCAGAAGAGTTATGCAGATTCTAAACGCAAGGAGACAGTTTACGAAGTCGGAGACCGAGTTTATCTTCGAGTATCTCCACTTCGAGGAGTTAAGCGCTTTGGAGTTAAGGGAAAGTTAGCACCACGTTTTGTAGGCCCATACAAAGTTTTGGAGCGTATGGGAGAAGTAGCCTATAAGTTGGAATTGCCCGAAGGATTGTTAGGAGTTCATGACGTGTTCCACGTTTCCCAGTTGAAGAAATGCAATGCAGAGATGGCTGATATACCGCTGAGAGATACAGTGCCACTGGAAGCAATTCAGTTGGACAGTGATTTGACCTATGAGGAGAAACCAGTCAAGATTCTAGAGTATGCCAGTCAAGTCACCCGCAGCAAGGTTATCAAGTTTTGCAAAGTTCAGTGGAGCCACCACACGGAGGATGAAGCCACCTGGGAATGAGAGGAAGATTTGCTGAAGGACCACCCTCACCTATTTTCTAGCCAACCCGAATCCCGAGGGCGAGATTCATCTTAAGGGGGTAGGTTTGTAACATCCCAAATTTTCAATTTGGAATTGTTATACACTAGATCATATGCATATCATATTTTCTTGCATTTTGGTTGATCCTAGAAATTTCACGCAACTCAAGGACCCTCGGAGAGAGTTGGAGATTTCGTTATTTTCATATTTGAGAGTTCTCTCGAATTTTGAAAATAGGATCATTTGATTTATTTATTTTATCTTCAATATTTTCCGGTGTCAAAATATGAGAGAGGGAATAATATGACTTTCCCAAATTTAGAAAATGAAGATATAATAAATAGATCAATTTTGTTGCCGGAGTTTTATTTGCATTTTATTTGGATAGGGAAAAATGCGCGTTTTCAAAAATTGCATTTTAGGTCCGGAGAAAAGTTCATTTTGTTCGGCTCATTTTTAGGAGTCGGGGAAAATTTACTTTAGATTTTTCGGAGTTCGTTTAGATCCTTTTTTTTTTTTTCTGCGCGAGGAAACTATTTAAAAAAAAATTTGAGCAGCGCCTTGGGCCAAAGGCCCAAGCCAAGCCACCTACCGCCGCGCTCCCAGGCGCCAGGCGCCGAGCCAGGAGCCGGTCGGCCGCCGCCGCCTCTTGCTAGGACCGAATCCTTTTAGGATTCTAGGCTTTAGCCCCTCCCCTTTCCTTATTCCGTTTATTTTCTAGATCTTTCCTACTCCTATTCTAATTCCTTGTCCTCTACCCCAAGTAAACCCCTCCCCTCCCCAATATAAATACCCAAGCACCCCCCCTCTAAACACATCAAATCAAAGCTCTCCTCCACACCGCGCCTTGCACCGCCGCCGCGCCGCATCACACCGCGCCCTGCGTCACCCGCCGCGCCGCCTCACCCGCGCCGCCACCCCACACCCCGCGCCGCCGCACCTTGCGCCGCCACGCCCCACACCCGCGCCGCCGCCGCACCTTGCCGCCGCCGCCCCACACCCGCGCCGCCGCCGCACCTTTGCCCACGTCACCGCCCTACGCCGACGCCGCCGGAGCCCCTCACCGGAGACCTCGTCAAGGTTGCCCCACGCTACATCTATTATTTTTCTCGGATCGTTTTCTTCTAATCGTTCCGATTCTTTTCTTCTCTAAACCGTTCCGGTTTTCTAGATCAGTTTTTCGATCGGTTTTTCTTCTCCGAAACCCTAGATCGGATTCGTTTTCTTCTCCGATTTAGTTGCTTTGGACCGTTCGCCGGACCGTTCGTCCTAACGAACGTGATCACCGGATTCTTCTAGGTTAACGGACGTCCATTCGTTTAACCGTTCTTCTTTTTCTTTTCGTCGGATTTATTCCGCGATCGCGATCTCAGATCCGATCTTCTTCCTAGTCTATTTTTCCGCTCGTTTATCGGAATCAGGTGATTCAAGCGCCTGGAGTTTCGTCTCGAAACCGCCGTTCCGTCTAATCAACTTGAACAAGCTTTTGTTACAGTAAAATTTTGACCTAGTTTCAACTTGCTAGAACCGAGTTGTTTTCTTTCGCCGTTTGATTTCTTTGTTCGGTTCTTTCTTTCTTTGCAACCGGAGTTCTTAAGTTGAACTACCTGGTTCGATCTCTTGTTCGAGTTTTACCTATGCATCAGATGAGTACTTATTGTATGCTTGTTGTTTGACTGCGATAGATCACCCGGATTGCGCCGCTTGTTACTTCGAAACCCTAGGACTCGCGGATCATCAGCAAGGCAAGTAACACTTTGATCATACCTTTTCTACAGCCCAGTTTTATTGCATTAGATCAATCCTCACACATTGCATGATTAGGATCTAATTAAATTGTGGGATGGGAAGTAGATGAGGTAGTACCTATTTCCTGTATTACTATGAAACCTTTGGGAGTTACTTCTATGTTTGCTTATTATGCCATGATATGCTAGTAGACGTGGATTGGGTGAGTGATATCCATGACAGATGTGAGATTGATAATTTTAATGGTTTATCTAAGGTGGCAACTTAAACACACATCTGGGTGGATTGAGGCACCTGATGTCTATCAGGACTTGCCTGTTTTTTTTTGGACCGCCACCCAGGCTCAAAGGGATCATAAGATAATTCATGCTAGAAACTTCCGTGTGCAGCCACATGCTACTATGGGCTCTAGCATAGTTGACTAAGTTGTGCGAACTCTTACGGGGTGGACTAGCAGATGTAGGGGATGTAGGTGTACCGGTCTACCCCACATGTAAGGTGCTAGTGCTTCTGAAAGACTATGTCTCGGTCATCCGTTTCTCAAACACCATGTAGTGCGAGAAAACAAACGGAGGCGATCGAGTCATGTGGGGAAAAGTGCGCAACCTCTGCAGAGTAACAAACTAATCATGATTAGCCGTGTCCCCGGTTATGGACAACTTGAGTATCTAGTACTTGAATATCATTGTGAATCTCAACATGTTACTTCTAATTAATGTTATTGGGTTTTAATTACTTTTAATTGGGATTGAGAATGCTGTCAACCATTCTCAATGTTTCACAACCACCATGATAGTAAATAAAATTTATTCCTTTGCAGTAGGGAAAAATTGGCTTTACGCAAAACTGTAACCATAGAGCTTTCCACCAGCCATATATGCATGTAGTATAGCTGTTTCATTCCATTACTCTCTATGTGTTACATTGCCAGCATATTCCATGTGCTGACCCGTTTTCGGGCTGCAATGTTAATGTTGCAGACTTTTCAGACGACGATTGAGGTGTTTAGGTCGTGGTTCTATACTCAGTGATGCCGCTGGAGTTGATGGACCCATTTATCTTCCAAGTCTTCCGCTGTTATCTTTAAAATATGGCCTTAAGCCATATTTATTGTAATAAGTTCTTTTTCAGCCATCGATGTAATAAGTGTGTGATTGCAACTCTGCTATAAAACCTCGATGTACTGTGTGGTGTCAGCATTACTGATCCAGGGATGACACCGTAGCACAGTAGACGTGATCCATTCGGGTCAGGTCGCTACAATGGGCACCGGAGGCCTGCCACGGGGCCCACAAGGTCGGGGGGCGCGCCCAGGGGATAGGGCGTGCCCTCCACCCTTGTGGCTGGCTGGTCCCCCCCTCTGGTTCTTTCTTCGCCCAATATTTTTTATATATTCCAAAAATAATCTCCGTGAAGTTTTAGGACTCTTGGAGTTGTGCAGAATAGGTCTCTAATATTTGCTCCTTTTCCAGTCCAGAATTCCAGCTGTCGGCATTCTCCCTCTTCATGTAAACCTTGTAAAATAAGGGAAAATAGCCATAAGTAATGTGATATAATGTGTAATAACAACCCATAATGCAATAAATATTGTCATAAAAGCATGATGCAAAATGGATGTATCATCCGGCTAGGGGTCCGGATGATCCGGGCAAGTCCTGTCTTGCTCCATTTCTTCTCCGTTTCGCGTTTGCTTTCCTCCCTCGATCAGACTTGCTCCTTAGCTTCTCCATGGCTAGTTCCTTGGTACTTGCGTATGCAAAATGTCTCCCCTTTTGGTAATATCCATATCTCATGTGATTTGCGAGAGGAGAGATGTCACCTCGGTCTCGAGAGCTCTTGCACGTGCATGTGTCATCGGTCCACTTGGCACTTGGCGAGACAAAGGTAGGTCTATGGGGAATACCAAGGGATTTTCCGCATCATCTCCCCTCCCCCAGGGAAAGATCCAAAATCGGATCGGAATCCTCATCACCATGGAAGGGAGATACATCCGTGACGTTGAAGATGCCACTCACGTTGTACTTGTCATGTGGGATGTCGATCTTATAGGCATTGTTATTATCGCATGCTAACACCTTGAACGGTCCATCGACTCGAGGTAGTAGTTTCACTACAAAAAAAACACACATCCGTGACATTTTGGGCCGAACAATTTTTTTCCTGTCATGCTTATGACACTTCTATGATGATAATTGTGACAAAACCCGGTATCATCATAGATGTGGTGGGGTCCTACTTCTATGACAAAAAATCATGACAGAAAATGGGCTTTTCGTCCTGGGTGGGCCGGAGACTCAGCTGCATGACATTCTTTGGGCCGTCCATGATGGAAAAAACCGTGGTAGAAGCGAGGGCGAGGAAAATATCAGGGAAGTTCCCGGTTACGGTGGGTGGTCGGGGGCCGAGCGATGCGCGTTTCTCTTGTATGTACGTGTGTGTGTTCGAGGCGTTGGGCTCTAACTGAACCCGAGAGAGGCGTTGGGATCTAACTGAACCCGAGCGATTGCACTGCAGCCTACGCGTTACTGAACCCGAGTGATCGATCGATCCCTTGCTGTTAACTAAGGCCGAGTGATTCCTTCGCTACTGCTGCTAACTGAAGTCGATCGATGCTGCCTCTGGATGAACAGTGAGCATTGTTGGGGTGTTTGGATGAACAGTTCCCGATGGGGGGTTGGATGAACAGGACCCCGTGGTAGTAGAGGCTGTTGCCGCTGGATGAACAGGACCCCGATCGATCGAGCCGGTGGATGAACATGACCTCGTGGAGGGCTGGATGAACAGGACCATGTGGAGGGCTGGTTGAACAGTAGCCGGTGGAGGGCTGGTTGAACAACAACCGGTGGAGGGCTAGATGAACTCTAGCCCGTGGAGGGGTGGTTGAACAAGACCCCGTGGAGAGGGCTGGTTGAACAGTAGCCGGTGGAGGAGCGCGCGGTGGAGGCTGGATGAACAGGAGCCCGTGGATGAATAGTCACAGGTGGAGGCTGGAGGAGGCCGATGGTGGATGAACAGTAGCCCGTGGAGGCAATCGATGATGGAGATGAACAGTATCCCGTGGAGTCCCGTTTTGCGGTACGCCACACCCCTCCCGATGAACAGGACCCCCGTTTCGACCGTAGCGCTCCAACACAAGTCTGTTTCCTCCGTTTTGCGGTACGCCACACCCCTCCCGATCAACAGGACCCCGTTTCGACCATAGGAGGTCAGTTTCCTCCGTTTTGCGGTACGCCAGACCCCTCCCGATGAACAGGATCCCGTTTCGACCGTGGCCGGTTGAACACAAGGCTGTTTCCTCCGTTCTGCGGTACGGCAGGCCTCGTTTGCATCGGCTGTTCCGTCCAAGCCGGTTGGCTCCTGATGAACAGCACGCATTCTGTTGCCTCCCGATGAACATGACGCATTATGTTGCCTCGCCATGAACACGACGATGATGCAGTTTCTCCGTTCCGACCTAGCAATGTACACGAGCCGTTGTCGTACGTATGCGCGACTAGGCGTTCGAGACCCCGCCCAGATGTACGTACGTGGCCGTATTTACTTTCTTGCACCCTGGCCACTGTATGTACGTGTACATGCTACGTGCGCGCCTCTGCTACGAGACATGCGTGCCTTTACTATGACACGTGCCCTTCCTTACACGGCCACGGTTCATCGCTGCAGCCTGCAGACAGACCAATCGTATGTACGTACACGTTCACGACCAGAATGACAACACTACGTACGCTTCGACTAGGTGGGTCCCGACTGTCAGGCACTTCCTTGCGTGCGAAGATGTAGCTGGTGGGTCCCAACAGTCAGGGGGGCGAATCAACTTTTTTGCCCGTAATATGGACGCACTTCCTTGTGTGCGAAGATATAGCTGGTGGGTCCCAGCAGTCAGGGGAGAAACATTTTTTTTGCAAAATATGGTGGCCCGTACGGTGGGTCCCTGCTGCCAGGTGGAGGAATCATTAATTTCCGCGTAATAAGGAGGCACTTCTTTGCTCCGGCCGTGGACCCAGCTGTCAACCTCTCCATGTACAGTACTCTTCCGATGGAAGTCGTTCCTTGACCACGTTGACCACGCCGCGCCGAGAGCACCAAGACGATGGACGACGGCGAGGCCTAGGAAGGGGACGGCGCGGAGCCGGGGAAGAAGCGGCAGTGGAAGCCCACGCGGATAGGAGTACGAGGGTTCATTGGTTAGGCTGTGGTGTGAGCCTACCGTCGCCCTAGGGCCTGGCCAGCGGCGCGAGTAGTAGGGGGCGGTGAGGCCTCAACGGCAGCACAGCCGGCCACTGGAGGCAGGAGCAGGAGGTCTCGCCGGCGCTGGTTTGTACGGCAGGTGCAAGAAGAGCAGCGATTGAAGAAACAACAGGATCATTCGATTCAAATCCAACAGTCACTGCTGCTAGAATCGTTTGTTGACTAATTTGACAAAGCCCTTCATACGCGTCAACTTAGTAGGCCCACAGGTCAGCCTCCGAACCGGTGCGCCCCAGATGTCAGTGGGAGGAATCATTTTTTCGCGTAATAAGGAGGCAGTTGATTGCGTGCGGCCAGGCCAGTGGAGGGAGTAGGGTGGGCCGGTGAAGCCTACGCGGCATGACAGCGGGCCACAAGAGGAGGGAGTAGGCAGTCCCGCCGGTGCTGGTTTAGGCGGCCGGAGCAGGAAGATCAGAGATTGAAGAAGCACGTCGGGCGTTGGATGGACATCCAGCAGTCACTGCTGCTAGAATCTTGTGTTGACTTACAAGCCTTGCGTAAACAAGTCAGCCTCGAAATTTGTGGCGTGTACAACCCATTTGCTATTATTTTTACAATTTTTACTCATTTTTTAATTCATATGGAATTTATTGCAGCCCATTTTCCATTTTTAGAATTGCTGCCCATTTTCTGGTCAGTACCAGGGTTAAAAAAATAAACAAAAAATGTGTGAAATTTTGAAAATTCACAAAATCCAAAAATTATTAGCCATACTAAAACAAATTTAGAAATAAATTAGTATTATGTCATGTTAAAATCCAATGAAATATGAAATATCAGTGAAAAACAAAAACAAAAAAAGAAACTAATTTTCCCATTTACTTTTAACAGATACTGACCAAACACTTTGGCTAGGCCGGAATGCATCCCTCCTCGTCTTGAAAGATTTGCAGCCCAGTAAGTCGGAGAAAACAAATAGGCCTAGGTTGGGTATTCTTCAAAAAGAAATAGTGGCCACCTATTTTCCCAAAGAAAAAACTGCTAGGCTGGTCATGTTGTTAGACGGGCCACAGAGACCACACAACCCAGTTTATAGCCTGCTCCTCTGAACAAATCCTCAAAACAAAAATGTGCAATTCTGTCGTTAATTGATTATACGTTGAAAATGATGTGGGTCCCAGATATCAGCAGGGTGGGTTAGAGTAAAAAAATGAGGGGTGCATCTGAGTAGTAAAAGAGGCGCTTTGCTTGTGTTCGGGAGTGGACCTAGTGGGTCTGTACTGTCATACTCACATCTACAGTCCTCTCCCATTCGCTATGTTTACAGGGCCGAACGGCGGCGCCGCGGTGAGCGCACCAAGGCGGAGGATAAAGTGCTGTCGCCAATGTGCTGGGCTGGGTTGGACATTCTTATTGAAAAATAAAAATGGACCAGAACTATTTACGACGTTGACTACGATTTGCATGGGTCTACTGGTTGCAGGAAGAAAATGGTGGGAGAAAGAAGACTGGTCGCTATCTTTGCCTAAGAATTATATCGACTGAATGTAACGACATTATCATAGGAAATAATATCCTCCTGTTAAATCGTGAATTTAAAGAACTGGTGCATGAGCATTTATCTTTATTTGTTTATTTAGTTGTTTATGTTTAGGGGAACATGAGCATGTACCTGGGCCGGATTCATGTGAGAGCCTCCCTTCTAGTTAATTATGGGCTCCTCTATTGGGCCTTCATCAGTGGCCTGCATGTTATCAACAAGTGGAAAATGTGTTCCGTATGAAAAATAGTATGCGCTACGTATGGTACGGGGCACTAAAGGATCGGACTGTGCAGCTACTTCCAAAACATTGTGTTTGTCGTTCTAACAACACATTTATTCAACCAACAGACGAAATATACTACTAATTGTACATTGAAAACAGAAGCAGCAACCAGGGTTGGGGGTGCAATAGAAGCAGTAAGCAGGCCAGAAGAGTAAAGATGCAACTCTCTCTTCCAAACCAAACATCAGTCATCATTACAAAAGGGCTACCAACAAAGAACAAGTGTATGCATCAAACTAAATAAAGATCATACTACACCAAGTGTACGCATCTAACTAACTGGCTCAGTTAGACGTTACTATTTATTAAGCTGTGGAGATTGGCTGACGGCTTGAACTAGATGGGTGCCTGACGGGGAAACTCCAGTCAGGAGGTCGAAGTCTGATACTTGCGACCCTCTCTCCTACTTTGGGCTGGAGAGCATGGCTGCACATATCAGGGTATGGTGCATGCAGAGATGCATGGTACACTGTGTACACACAATTTTGCCTGATGAATGAAACCGTGCTGCCATCATGATCCTTCCTGTCAGTTATCTCCTGGTTAATCGGATAATTCAGTCCGAGAAACAGAGAGCGTGTACCAAGGCTACTTACCAGCCTCCAGTCAAAAATTCCTGAAGGCCCAGAGAAGCTGGGATCCTGTTCAAAGACCTTGTAGTGACTGTGATTGTATTCCGTGAAACAACACGTCTGGTACGTGCGAACAATCATCAATCATTCGCCATCTTCTGATCGAGCCAGGAACCACCTGCAACTGCCATGCCACTTTTCTTTGAAAGGTTCTGGGATTAGGAAGGGTAGCGACACCAGGCGGTATCAAGTTGGAGTCAAATAAAAAAGGGGTCTTAATGTAGTCAATCATAAGAACAACATGTTATGAGCATGAATATGTTCTCAGTAAATGTTGACAGTAATTATAAGCAAGCCATCATGATATGATAGGAAAATAACATACTGCTGTAACATCCATTTGTAGCGATGACTGGAGTAGGTCAGCAATACGTCCAGCCATAAAAGGAGTCGACAACATAAATGAAGCCCTTGTGTTCAATGGCATCAGAGAACCATGGAGGATGTATGATCCTGTGATGGACATGCAGATTTATCCACTTACCGCAGTGACCTGTCAGATAAGCAAGACCACGGTTGAAGAACGCAATTAGCCTGAAGTCTTTATAATTCGCAGATCTTGTGGGCACTTGGCAGATTACAACCTTGAGCAAATCAAACTTGGTATCATGTTTGCTACTGTAAGATTCCAAATATTCTGGGTCGCGGTGCCAAAGCAGTGCAGTGTTAATCAAAGGAAGGGGGTCAATCGCTGGGTGTAGACCTCCATGAGCATCCAGCTGCCGCCACCGTCGGCGAGCACCATCCAATACGTGTTCATGCCGACCCAGTACATACCGTTAATGTAGTTGAGGGTGACGGGGATCGTATCGCAGTCAAGAGGGTTGATGCTCGCCACCCTACAATTGTTATGCTGCGTGACACACCGTTTTTGAAGATCAGGCGGCATCAGCAAGCAAGGAGCTGGCTTAAAAAGCTCCGGCCTGAGGGATTTGAGTAAACAGTACAGCCCCGACGAGCACGCGGCGAGCGGCATGGTACTGAGATTGTCCGCATGCGAAACAATGAGCTTGATTACCTCTGTGGGGAGCGAATTCCAGCCACTCTTTCGGCGGACGCTGCTCGGTTATGCCATTGTTAGTGCTTGGGTTTTGGAAGAGGGGGGATGCGCCTTAGCGGGGATGGAAGATTGGACGATTATTTGCGGACAAGGATGGAGAAGCGAATATGTGCTGCGGGAAGTGGACAGGTGATGATGACTACAACATGCCGCTTGACTTACGAGACACATACCAGCAGCGTAGGCTCATATCGATGCCAGAAAACTTGCTTGAGTGATCACAGTACTGGTACTCCCTACAGTACCTACTACTATGCCCTAACTTGCTTTGACTAGAGTAGTGTGAAGTAGGACTCTGCTCTACTACTAGCACCGGAGGATTAGTATATTCTAATCTAAAATAGTTACAAACTTCAATGCCCGAGCGTGGAATGACTACGAACCGTCATCGGTGCTAACTCCAATCCCCACCAAATGTTCGCTGGCAGACATGGCAGTTGCAAACGCCCGTGATGCAGTTACAATACGTGTGTAAGGGTGGCAGTTTTGTCAAATACTATGGCTTAAAAACAGGCCACCGTCGGATGAAAATTTGATGGTTACGTGGGATTCGCCATGATTGAGCTCGTGGCGAACAATCACCAGATATCATTACTAAAAAAAGGTTGAAACACCCGGGGCTATAACTTGCACCGGCTGACCACTAACAATGATACTAACATAGTTTTAAAATGGTCAAAGACCGTGTCTACGTGGTGTTTGGAATTATATGCAAAAAAACTAGCAAGATGCACGTGCATTGCATGGAACATCAAGATGCATTTTTTTACAAAACACCTGTTGTGATTGACCCACGCAGGAGTAATCCCATGTGTAAAAACTAATGATATCTCGAGAATTTTATTGGAAACATGGTATCTCGACCATTTCATCAAAAAAGTGATATCTCGAGAAAGATGATAGATAAGGTGAGGAGGAGTGGGGCGTGGTGGTGACTGGTGGTCGGACTGGGTGGAGGCATGGGGATGGACGGCGTCGGCAGCAGCCACCATGCCAGATTGTTCCAGAGACTTCCTTTTTTAATTTCTCGGCAATGAGATTGTGGGAGATAAGGATGAACGAGGCAAGGCCTTATCTGTAAATGTGGAGAGAGGTGCGGCTATCTTCTATAAAATTGTCATTGTTTGCTTTCTATCCGTCAGATATAGATCGGACGGTCTATACTATAAGATGGCAGGCACACCATCATCACCTACTCGGTTTTTTCTCTACTCCTACTCCTATATTACTTATACTTATCTACACTCTTATAAAAAAATAGAGTTGGTGATGATGGTGTGCCTGCCATCCTGCAATATAGGCCGCCCGATTTATATCTGACGGATAGGAAGGAAACTATGGCAATTTTGCAAAAAGGTACCCACACACCTCTCCACATTTGCAAATAAGGCCTTCCCTCATTCATCCTTTTCTCCCACAAGATTACTTATACTTATACTCCTATAAAAGACTCAGTTGGTGATGATGGTGTGTCTGCCATCCGCCATTTCTGATCATTAGATCTGCATCTAACGGCTGTGATGTAAGTTGTGGCCTTTTGCAACAATTCCCACTTCTCTGCTCCAGTTTACACAAAACCCCTTAGTATCTTGAAACCAACCACATTCCTCCCTTACCTCATCAAAACAACCCAAAGAATATATTTGGAGTGACACATAAGATATCTTTAGTGATATGTATATCAAAACTAAACTGTTTTCTTTCAAATTTGTGAATATGTATTATTCTACTTTGGATCCGTTGCAATGGACGAGCCCATTGCTATAAAGGTTTATCTCTTGCATCGTCCCCAATGAACACCCGGTGTACTGGTCCGGGCCGGATGCTTGCAGCGCGATGGCCTGAGTTCGAATTCTGTCCTAAACTGTAGCTTTTTTAATATATATTTATTTTGCTACTGTACTGGGAGTGGAACCCACAAAGTACATAGAATACAAGATTAAGGATGGATTCGTTTCCTTCTAACTTTCTGTACGAATCTGTAGCCAGCCTGCAAGTAATGTACACTGTACTGACAGTGGAACCCACCGAGTACTTAGAATACAAGATTAATGATGCAACTAACTTTTTATAGAGGGAGAATTATACGCGCAATTAACTCAAATGGATTGGACGTGACTCTATTATTCTCCGACGGCAACCGGAAAATTTCCTCCCGCAGGCCGGAGTAGGTTTCTCGGTTTGCATGAGGGTTTAATGGAGGGTTTTGATGGAGGCGAGGAGGCGTGTCCAGCCGGGCGTGCAGCGGGCGGCGCAGTACTATTCGATTTGACAGCTACTAGTATACTATAAAAAAGGAAGAAGATTGGTAGAGATAAGAGTAGAGATAGAGACTAGAGAGGAGCACTGCTTCGTGTGCTACTCCTGCGCTCCATTCGGCGGCCGCAACGTCCCCTATAGCCACTCCCTCCTGCGCTCCATTCGGTGGGTGCTATTGAAACTTGGGGAGTGCACTCTCGCGACTGCTAGCAACGACGACTTCACCGACGACGACTTCTTCCCCAACCTCGGCAACCTCTTCCTCAATGACATGGGCAACAACCTCAATGCCAACGGTGCTGCTCCCGTTGCACTGTATGTGTTTCTGTCCTTCCTGTTCAAAATCGTGGTAGAATTCATATTTCTACTCTATGTCCTAGATTCGATCTGTTCATCTACTATGCTAGTCCACATGATTAGTTTAATCTTTGTTATATCCGTCATGATTTATTTTGTGCTTATTCAGACTAAATCTTGTAGTAACTTGCTCATATATTCAACTAGCGCACCGTCCCCTACAACCACTCCCATTTCATGGATGGCCTGGTCGATGCCTCCAAGGAGCCCACCGTCTACTGCTATGAGTGCTCGATGCCGTTTTGGGGCTCGCCGGCGGACCTTGTGCATCACCTCACGCAGGCGTCCGTCTATCACTACTGGCCCGCGGCGAAGAACATCAAGTACGAGACGTGCTACCCGTTCACCGTGCCGGAGTCGCTGGAGGATCACCGCCGCCTGCTAGTCTTGGAGGAGGACGACAGCGTATTCCTCTTGATCGTGGGCACTGGCAAGGCCCGCGCAGGCTGCCACCCCGTCTCCATAGTGTGCGTTAGGGGCAACGCCGCTGACGCTGACACCGACACACACTACAAAAAAAAGACACATCTATGACATTTTGGGCCGAACGAATTTTTTTTATGTCATACTTATGACACTTCTATGACGATAATTGTGACAAAACCCGGTATCATCATAGATGTGGTGGGCTCCTACTTCTATGACAAAAATCATGACAGAAAATGGGCTTTTCGTCCTGGGCGGGCCGAAGACGCAGCTGCATGACATTCTTTGGGCCGTCCATGACGGAAAAAACCGTGGTAGAAGCGAGGGCGAGGAAAATATCAGGGTGTTCCCGGTTATGGTGGGTGGTCGGGGGCGAGCGATGCGCGTTTCTTCGTACATCTACGCGTTACTGAACCCGAGCGATCGATCGATGGTTGTTAACTGAACCCGATCGAGCGATTCCTTCGCTACTGCTGCTAACTGAAGCCGATCGATGCTGCCTCTGGATGAACAGTGAGTGCGTTGGGGGGTGGATGAACAGTTCCCGGTGGGGGTGGATGAACAGGACCCGTGGTGTTGCCTCTGGATGAACAGGACCCCGATCGATCGAGCCGGTTGGGGCTGGATGAACAGGACCCCGTGGAGGGCAGGATGAATAGGACCACCCCGTGGAGGGCAGGATGAACAGTAGACGGTGGAGGGCTGGATGAACAGTAGCCCGTGGAGGGGTGGTTGAACAGGAGCCCGTGGAGAGGGCTGGTTGAACAGTAGCCGGTGGAGTAGCGCGCGGTGGATGCTGGATGAACAGGAGCCCGTGGATGAACAGTCGCAGGTGGAGGCTGGAGGAGGTCGACGGTTGATGAACAGTAGCCCGTGGAGGCTGGAGGGGGTCGACGGTGGAGATGAACAGTATCCCGTGGAGTCCCGTTTTGCGGTACGCCACACCCCTCCCGATGAACAGGACCCCTGTTTCGACCGTAGCGCTCCAACACAAGTCTGTTTCCTCCGTTTTGCGGTATGCCACACCCCTCCCGATCAACAGGACCCCCGTTTCGACCGTAGGAGGTCCGTTTCCTCCGTTTTGTGGTACACGAGACCCCTCCCGATGAACAGGATCCCGTTTCGACCGTGGCCGGTCGAACACAAGGCCGTTTCCTCTGTTCTGCGGTACGCCAGGCCTCGTTTCCATCGGCTGTTCTGTCCAAGCCCTCCCGATGAACACAACGACGCATTCCGTTTCGACCCAGCCGGTTGGCTCCCCATGAACACGATGACGATGCTTGAGGGAGTCCTGGATTAGGGGGTGTCCGGATAGCCGGACTATACCTTCGGCCGGACTCCTGGACTATGAAGATACAAGATTGAAGACTTCGTCCCGTGTCCGGAAGGGACTTTCCTTGGCGTGGAAGGCAAGCTTGGCGATACGGATATGTAGATCTCCTACCATTGTAACCGACTCTGTGTAACCCTAGCCCTCTCCGGTGTCTATATAAACCGGAGGGTTTTAGTTCGTAGGACGAACAACAATCATACCATAGGCTAGCTTCTAGGGTTTAGCCTCTCTGATCTCGTGGTAGATCTACTCTTGTACTACCCATATCATCAATATTAATCAAGCAGGACGTAGGGTTTTACCTCCATCAAGAGGGCCCGAACCTGGGTAAAACATTGTGTCCCCTGCCTCCTGTTACCATCCGGCCTAGACACACAGTTCGGGACCCCCTAACCGAGATCCACCGGTTTTGACACCGACATTGGTGCTTTCATTGAGAGTTCCTCTGTGTCGTCACTTTTAGGCTTGATGGCTTCTCCGATCATTAACAGCGATGCGATCCAGGGTGAGACCTTTCTCCCCGGATAGATCTTCGTATTTGGCGGCTTTGCACCGCGGGCCAATTCGCTTGGCCATCTGGAGCAGATCGAAAGCTACGCCCCTGGCCATCAGGTCAGATTTGGAAGTTTGAGCTACACGGCCGACCTCCGCGGAGACTTGATCTTTGACGGATTCGAGCCGCAGCCGAGCACGCCGCACTATCACGATGGGCATGATCTAGCTCTGCGGTTAAGCAGTGCCCTGGAGGCCGCACCCGCATCAGCCCCGACCCTTAATTCGGAGCCAACTGTGCCAATCGAGGATGGGTGGTTGGACACCGCCTCAGGGGCTGCAATCTCTATGGCGATCGAGCCGAACACCAGCCCTATTCCCTGCGAAGCCCGTGACTCCAAGGAGCCGGACTCCTCTCCAGACTCCGAGCCCTCCGTGCCCCTACCGATCGAACCCGATTGGGCGCCGATCATGGAGTTCACCGCCGCGGACATCTTTCAGCACTCGCCCTTCGGCGATATTCTGAATTCACTAAAGTCTCTCTCTTTATCAGGAGAGCCCTGGCCGGACTATGGTCAGCAAGGTTGGGATGCGGATGATGAAGAAATTCAAAGCCCACCCACCACCCACTTCGTAGCCACTGTCGATGATTTAACCGACATGCTCGACTTCGACTCCGAAGGCATCGACGGTATGGACGCCGATGCAGGAGACGATCAAGAACTAGCGCCTATAGGGCACTGGAAAGCCACCTCATCGTATGATATATACATGGTGGACACCCCAAAAGAAGGCAATGGCGATGGAACAGTGGAGGATGACCCCTCCAAGAAGCAGCCTAAGCGCTGGTGTCAGCGGCGTCGCTCTAAATCCCGCCAAAGCAAAAACGGTGATTCCGGCACGGGAGATAATAACACCCCGGATAGTGCCGAAGACAACCACCTCCAGCAAGATTCAGCACAGGAGGATGGAGAAGCCAGCCCTCATGAGAGAGTGGCAGACAGAGAGGTCGAGGACGATAATTATATGCCTCCCTCCGAAGACGAGGCAAGCCTCGACGACGACGAATTTGTCGTGCCGAAGAATCCCGTCGAACAAGAGCGTTTCAAACGCAGGCTTATGGCCACGGTGAGCGGCCTCAAGAAAAAACAGCAACAACTTAGAGCTGATCAAGATTTGCTAGCCGACAGATGGACTGAAATCCTTGCGGCCGAAGAGTATGAACTTGAACGCCCCTCCAAGAGCTACCCAAAGCGCGGGTTGCTACCCCGATTAGAGGAGGAAGCACCTAAACCTACATCACCAGCGCATGATGCGGCCGACCGGCCACCCCGTGGCCACGACAGAGAGGCCTCTTGGCCCTCCACTCAAGCCGCACCCCGGCGCCGCTCAAAAAATACCAAGGCATGGGAAAATGTGCCAAACCTGCGAGATATATTGGAGGACAAGGCAAGGCAAACGAGATCGATCTACGGATCGCATGGGCGCCCCACAGCACGAGACGGTAATCGTCAATCCGGATACAGTAAATCCGGCCGGGCCGAACACAGTAGACAAAGCTCGTTTGAGCTGCGTCGTGATATAGCCCAATACAGAGGCGCCGCACACCCACTATGCTTCATAGATGAAGTAATGGATCATCAAATCCCCGAGGGTTTCAAACCCATGAACATCGAATCATACGATGGCACAACAGATCCTGCGGTATGGATCGAGGACTATCTCCTTCATATCCACATGGCCCGCGGTGATGACCTACACGCCATCAAATACATCCCACTCAAGCTTAAAGGACCAGCTCGGCATTGGCTTAACAGCTTGCCAGCAGAATCAATTGGTTGTTGGGAGGACCTGGAAACCGCATTCCTCGACAATTTCCAGGGCACTTATGTGCGACCACCAGACGCCGATGACCTTAGCCACATAATTCAGCAGCCAGAGGAATCGGCCAGACAATTCTGGACACGGTTCCTAACCAAGAAAAATCAAATCGTCGACTGTCCGGACCAGAGGCCCTAGCAGCCTTCAAGCATAACATCCACGACAAGTGGCTTGCACGGCACCTAGGACAGGAAAAGCCGAAATCTATGGCAGCCCTCACGACACTTATGGCCCGCTTTTGCGCGGGAGAAGACAGCTGTCTAGCTCGCAGCAATAACATGACCAAGAGCCCTGGTAATTCGGATACCAAGGACAGCAGTGGCAGGTCGCGTCGCAACAAGCAAAAGCGCCGCATTAACGGCGACAATGCTGAGGATACGGCAGTTAATGCCGGATTCAGAGGCTCTAAACCCGGTCAGCGGAAAAAGCCATTCAAAATAAATACCCCGGGCCCGTCCAGTTTGGACTGAATACTCGACCGCTCATGCCAGATACATGGCACCCCCAAAAAACCAGCCAATCACACCAACAGGGATTGTTGGGTGTTCAAGCAGGCAGCCAAGTTAAATGCCGAAAGCAGAGACAAGGGGCTGCATAGCGATGAAGAGGAGGAGCCCCGGCCGCCGAACAACAGTGGACAGAAAGGTTTTCCCCCACAAGTGCGGACGGTGAACATGATATACGCAACCCACGTCCCCAAGAGGGAGCGGAAGCGTGCGCTAAGGGACGTATACGCGATGGAGCCAGTCGCCCCAAAGTTCAACCCATGGTCTTCCTGCCCGATCACTTTTGATCGAAGGGACCACCCCACTAGCATCCGTCATGGCGGATTCACCGCATTGGTTCTAGACCCAATTATTGACGGATTTCACCTCACTAGAGTCCTTATGGATGGCGGCAGCAGCCTAAACCTGCTTTACCAGGATAAAGTGCAGAAAATGGGCATCGATCCCTCAAGGATTAAACCCACTAAAACGACCTTTAAAGGCGTCATACCAGGTGTAGAGGCCAACTGTACAGGCTTAGTTACACTTGAAGTGGTCTTCGGATCTCCGGATAATTTCCGAAGCGAGGACTTAATCTTCGACATAGTCCCGTTCCGCAGTGGCTATCACGCACTGCTCGGGCGAACCGCATTTGCCAAGTTCAATGTGGTGCCGCACTACGCATACCTCAAGCTCAAGATGCCAGGCCCTCAAGGAGTCATCACGGTCAATGGGAACACCGAACGCTCTCTCCGAACGGAGGAGCATACGGCGGCTGTCGCGGCGGAAGTACAAAGCAGCTTCTCAAGGCAATTCTCCAGTCCGGCCATTAAACGTCTGGACACCGTCAAGCGCGCTCGGAGTAACCTACAACAAGACCGCCTGGCACGTTCCGAGCAAGTGTAGCAATGCGGCCCCAACCCCAACCCTCGCAAACTTGCGAAACCAGTGTTGCGCGTACATAACTACGCTCTGGAAATACCATGGGCACAGGGGGAGGGGCACCATCACGGCATGCCCGGAACGCGGCTTAAACCGCACTAGGGGCTGCCGATTTCTTAATTTTCTCTTATTTTCAGGACTCCATTCTTTGGAAGGCTTGTCCAGCAGTACAATTGCCGTACAAACGATACAACCAGGGAAGCAGAAAGCTACATCGCACTATGAAACTCTAAGGTGGTCTCTATAACGAGCAGTATACCTGTTTCACATAACATTCCGCAGCTCGCCCCTGGAAAGGACATGTCAAATAGTCCCATCTTTTGCTTATTGCACTATTTGTATCGTTCTGCTTTGATCGCGGCTTTTTTAAATAAACAATGCATAGCTTCCGTCTATTATTGCATTACTCTTTTTTACGAATATATGTTCATTAATGACATGTTGCACCCGTACACTTTGGTACGGCAAATACGCCAGGGGCTTAAGTACCCCACAGTACGGTGTGAGAAGTTCGAACACTTTCACAAGTGCGGCACCCCGAACTTATAGCATTATATGCATAGGCTCTGAATCATGTCTTGGATCAATAGTTGGGTTTGCCCGGCTCCTATGTTTTGGTACCTTACGTTCCGTTATATCGGCTAAGGTAGCACTAGGAGAACTACTGCGATTGTGCCCCAGTTGAGCTGGGCTAAGCACCTCAGTAGAGAAATCTAAAACTGACCGTCATAATGAGGCGAGAGCTGGTCGCTGTTCGAGAGGTTTTCGAGTCCCTAAAGACTTATTCCGCTTAGAGCGAGGAGTCGGCTTTGTCTGGCCTAGGCGTGGATAGCACCCCGAACTCGGTCTTCCGAACACTAGGGGCTTCGCCGAAATTTAAAATTATAGAATTCTATGGCTAAGTGAGAGTGTTCAAGTATTATAGTCCGATTGCCTTGTTCGTTGTGTTGAGCGCCTCCCTCGAAGGACCCAAGAATGGGAAAAAGAGCGCTCATGTTTATCCCGAACACCCCAGCACTCGTGGCACGGGGCAGAAGCCGACGACTCGCCATCTCTCAAATTTGATAAACGGCCGCACAGAAGGTAATATTTTAAATTCAAAAGCGTTGCTTAGCGCATATGAACAAGTTTTCAGCGTACAGGATCACAAATGCGAGTTTACTCAAAAATTACATCTTTGGAGCATTCATCCACTATAAGGCGGGCACCCTTCAGGACACCCTCATAATACGCTTCCGGGACACGATGCTCCTTGCCCGGCGGCGGCCCGTCCTTCACCAGCTTCTCCGCATCCATCTTGCCCCAGTGCACTTTAGCACGGGCAAGCGCCCTACGGGCTCCTTCGATGTAGACGGAGCGCTTGATTACTTCAAGCCGTGGACATGCATCCACCAGCCGCCTCACCAGTCTGAAGTAGCTCCCAGACGAGCCTCTCCAGTCCAAAGCCGAACTACGAGGCCCTTTATGGCCTGTTCGGCCACCTTGTGGAGCTCGACCATCTGCTTCAGCTGGTCGCTCAAAGGCACCAGGTGTCCGGCCTCAGCATACTGAGACCAGAACACCTTCTTCGTCGAGCTCCCCTCCTCGGATCGGTAGTAGGCGACGGCATCAAACGCACGGCGGGGCAAATCTGTGAATGCTCCTGGAGAGCTCCGAACTCGGGTAAGTAACAAGTAATTCACTTTCACGTGCTTGCTTTGCATAATGAATGCCTTACCCGCCGCTATCTTCTTCATCGCTTCAATTTCTTGGAGGGCTTTCTGGGCTTCGGCCTTGGCAGACTTCGCGCTTTCGAGGGCTGCCGCAAGCTCGGACGCTTGCGTCCTTGAGTCAAGCTCCAAACTCTCGTGTTTTTTCACGAGAGCCTGGAGCTCTTTCTGCATCTCCTCCACCCGCGCCTCCTGCTTCCCTCTCTCTGTGCGCTCCGCGGCCGCTCTGTTTTCAGCCTCGAACAGCGCTTTCTTAAGGGTTGCCACCACGGTCGTGGCCCCTATAATAGCACGTTGATCCTGTCATTTTTTGCAACCACATATTCTCTATATACTTGCGCAAGGTATTACTTACCTTCCTTCTCCTCGGGTTGCCTCTTGGCATGGCCGAGCTCGTTCTCGGACCGCGCGAGGTTTTGCTTCAGCATATCCACCTCCGCAGTCAGTGCGGCGGAGGCCAACAGTGAAGCCTGTATACGCATATTGACTTGATTATGTTAGACTCCTGCGAATGTTATTAGATCCTCTATTCGGCTTTTCTTTCCGAACGCCGAACAGAGCATCGGGGGCTACTGTCTATGCGGTAATATTTTTACATATTCTTTACTTACCTCAAAGCCTGTTAGAAGGCTGGCACAGGCTTTAGTCAGTCCGCTCTTGGCGGACTGAACCTTCTGGATCACCGCACTCATAATAGTGCGGTGCTCCTCGTCGATGGAGGCGCCTTTAAGCACCTCTAGCAAATTGTCCGGTGCCTCCGGTTGGACGGAGGTCACCGGCTCGGTAGGCTTGCTCCTCTTGGAAGGAGGCTGCCTACCGGAGTCCGGAACCGTTGAAGGTTCCGGCGCGGTGTCCGGCTCAAGGCCAGACTCGGGGCCCTTGGGGGTTTTATCCCCTTTGCGCCTGGAGTCCGGGAGGTCGCCTTGCGGCGCCTCCAGGACCACCTCCTCCTGGCTTGGAACCTATTGGGACAGCACCTCGGCGTCGTCCGTAGGGTGGGGGGAGTTAGCGGGCGGAAGTGAATTCACGTCCGACGAATCCAGGGAGCCACTCGATGACTCGTCGAGCCCGGCCTTGGGCGGACTGCATAGTCATATTCGGCGTAAGGAGGAGCTGTGCAAGAAAGGAACACTATGAATTGCTCTGGTGTCTGAATACTTACGATCTCACCAGGGGCTTGGCCCTGTGCGGCCACTCCTCTTCGCCGTCGTCGGCGCTGGTGGAGTAGTCCGGAGGAGGGGTCTTCCCCTTCTTGGACCCTTCGGCCTCCCCAGTTGGGGCGGCCTTCCTTTTCTTCCCTCCCCCCGCTGGAGGGGGAGAGGTCTCTTCCTCCTCCTCCTCGTCTTCACAGGAGGAGTGCGCCTTGGAGTCGTCGGATGATGAATCCGACACCTCCTGGCGCCGGGCACTCTTTCGAGTCCCCGTGGCTTTCTTCTTGGCCTTCTTCTCCGGCACCACATAGGGTGCCGGAACCAGCAGCTTCGCCAAGCGAGCGTCCGCTGGGCCTTCGGGCAAAGGAGCCGGATAGTTGATCTGTCCGGACATCTCCTGCCAATCCTGTCAAAGGTAAGGGAGCTTAGATTCCGCATGGAGTCAAACTATGAAAAACTAATACCCTGTAAAAGGTAAAAACAGCTTACCGCACGAGCGTGACGCTGCGTGCTGAATCAGCGATCCTCGGTAGCGGATGCGGGGGCCTCGGCGCCCTTGAAAAGCACCTTCCAGGCATCTTCGTACATCGTGTTGAAGAGCCTACTCAGAGTTCGGTGCCTCGCCGGTTCGAACTCCCACAAGTTGAAAGCCCGTTGTTGACACGGGAGAATCCGGCGGATGAGCATAACCTGGACTACGTTGACAAGTTTGAGCTTCTTGTCCACCAGGGTTTGGACGCATGTTTGGAGTCCGGTCAGCTCTCTTTGTTTACCCCACGACAGGCCCGTCTCTTTCCAGGAGGTGAGCCGCGTAGGGGGTCCGGATCGGAACTCGGGGGTTGCGACCCATTCAGGGTCGCGCGGCTCGGTGATGTAAAACCACCCTGATTGCCACCCCTTTAGGGACTCCACGAACGAGCCCTCGAGCCATAGGACGTTGGGCATCTTGCCCACCATGGTACCTCCGCACTCCGCCTGGGTGCCGCGCACCACCTTCGGCTTGACATTGAAAGTCTTGAGCCATAGGCCGAAATGGGGGCGGATGCAGAAGAAGGCCTCGCACACGACGATAAACGCCGAGATGTTGAGGACAAAGTTTGGGGCCAGATCATGGAAATCCAGGCCATAGTAGAACATGAGCCCCCGGACAAATGGGTGGAGAGGGAAGCCCAGTCCGCGGAGGAAATGGGGGAGGAACACCACCCTCTCATGGGGCCTAGGGGTGGGAATGAGTTGCCCCTCTTCGGGAAGCCGGTGCGCAATGTCGTTAGACAAGTATCCGTCCTTCCTCAGTTTTTTGATGTGTCCCTCCGTGACGGAGGAAACCATCCACTTGCCTCTCGCTCTGGACATGGCTGGAGAAGGTTGAGGTGGGGTGTGCGGACTTGGGCGCTGGAGCTCGAGTGCGCGGAAATGGATAGGCAAAGGAGGAAGAAGGCGTGGATGAAAAGGTGGATCCTTATCCCCTTATATGGGCGGACGCGACTATGCGTCCCCACTAGCCTGGTAAAACTCGCTTATCTCCCAAGCGCCGTAATCAATGGCGCGGTTGGGTTACCCACGCCCGTATTGATGAGAATCCCGGAATAAGGGGACACGATCTCTGCTTTGACAAGACGTGCCAAGGAAACCGCCTCGCTAAACGTGCTGAGGTGGAACAGTAAAACGATTCGAATAAAGACTTGGCCGTGGTGTCACGCTACGGAATACGTCAGCAGATTAGATTTGTGTAAATATTATTCTCTCTATGGCAATATGTGGAAACTTATTTTGCAGAGCCGGACACTACCTTTGTGTTCAAAATCTTCTATGAAGTACTTGGAGGAGGAACCCACCTTGCAATGCCGAAGACAATCTGCGCGCCGGACTCGTCGTCATTGAAGCCTGGTTCAGGGGCTACTGAGGGAGTCCTGGATTAGGGGGTGTCCGGATAGCCGGACTATACCTTCGGCCGGACTCCTGGACTATGAAGATACAAGATTGAAGACTTCGTCCCGTGTCCGGAATGGACTTTCCTTGGCGCGGAAGGCAAGCTTGGCGATACGGATATGTAGATCTCCTACCATTTTAACCGACTCTGTGTAACCCTAACCCTCTCCGGTGTCTATATAAACCGGAGGGTTTTAGTCCGTAGGACGAACAACAATCATACCATAGGCTAGCTTCTAGGGTTTAGCCTCTCTGATCTCGTGGTAGATCTACTCTTGTACTACACATATCATCAATATTAATCAAGCAGGACATAGGGTTTTACCTCCATCAAGAGGGCCTGAACCTGGGTAAAACATTGTGTCCCCTACCTTCTGTTACCATCCGGCCTAGACGCACAGTTCGGGACCCCCTACCCGAGATCCGCCGGTTTTGACACCGACAACGCTGTTTCTCCGTTCCGACCCAGCCATATACACGAGCACTGGCCGTACGTACGCGCGAGTAGGCGTTCGAGACCCCGCCCGTATGTACATACGTGGCCGTATTTACTTTCTTGCACCCTGGCCGCTGTACGTACGTGTGCATGCTACGTGCGCGCCTCTACTACGACACGTGCACGCCTCTACATCGACCAGTATCTATGTACACGTTCGCGACCAGAATGACAACGCTATGTATGCTTCGACCAGGTGGGTCTCGACTGTCAGGCACTTCCTTGCGTGCGAAGATGTAACTGGTGGGTCCCAGCAGTCAGGGGGCGAATCGTTTTTTTTTGCCTGGACGCACTTCCTTGCGTGCGAAGATGTAGCTGGTGGGTCCCAGCAGTCAGGGGGAAATGTTTTTTTTGCGAAATACGGTGGCCCATTCGGTGGGTCCCCGCTTTCAGGTGGAGGAATAATTATTTTGCGCGTAATAAGGAGGCACTTCCTTGCTGCGGCCGTGGACCCAGCTGCCAGCCTCTCTACGTACAATCCACGTCCGATGGAAGCCGTTCCTTGACCATGTTGACCACGCCGCGCCGAGAGCACCAGGGCGGTGGACGATGGTGAGGCCTAGGAAGGGGACGACGCGGAGCCGGGGAAGACGCGACAGTGGATGCCCACGCGTAGAGGAGTATGAGGGTTCACTGGTTCGCTGCGGTGTGAGGCTGCCGTCGCCGCAGAATAACAGGGGCTGCGGGTGATTAGAGGGATGGCCTGGCTACCGGTGGGAGTAGTAGGGGGCGGTGAGGCCTCCGCCGCATCATAGCCGGCCATGGGAGGCAGGAGCACGAGGCACGACCGGCGCTAGTTTGGGCGGCTGGAGTAAGAAGACCAGATGTTGAAGAAGCACTACGGCCGTTGGATGGACATCATACGGTCGCTCGAGCTAGAATCATGCATATTGACTAAGTTGAGAAAGCCCTCCGTCCCCGTCAACTTAGGAGGCCCACAAGTCAGCCTGCCACTATATTGGGTCCTAGCTAGCAGGGGGGTATTCATTTTTTTGTGCATAATAAGGAGGCACTTCCTTGCGTGCGAAGATATAGCTGGTGGGTCCAAGCTGTCAGCGGCGGTAACATTTTTTCACGAAATACAGAGGCCCTTTCGGTGGGTCCCTGATGTCAGGTGGAGGAATCATTATTTTGTGCGTAATAAGGAGGCATTTTCTTCCGTGCGGCCGTGGACCCAGCTGTCAGCCTCTCCATGTACAGTCCACTTCAGATGCATGTCGGTCGTTGACCACGTTGACCAGGCCGCGCCGAGAGCACCAGGGTGGTGGACGACGGCGAGGCCTAGGAAGGGAACGACACGGAGGCAGGGAAGACTCGGTGGTTGTTTTCCACACGGAGGGAAGTACGACTGTACGAGGGTTTACTGGTTCGTCTGCCGTCGCCAGAAAATAAAAGCAGGTGTGGTTGAGTAGAGGGATGGCTAGGTCAGCGACGGGAGTACAGTGGGGCGGTGAGGCCTAAGAGGTAGCACAGCCGGCCGCAGAAAGGAGGGAGCAGGCAGTCCCGCCGGCGCTTGTTTGAGCGGCTGGAGCAGGAAGAGCAGAGATTGAAGAAGCACGACGACTGTTGCATGGAAATCCAACAGTTACTGCTTGTGCATCAACCTTTTTTTAGGAAAGCCTTAAATGTGTGGAAAACAACATACAATCCATCTGCCATTATTTCTAATAACTAGCAAAATGACCCGCTCGATGTACGGGCTAGAATTTTATGAAGTTTAATAATTAAAACATATTATTTTATTTGTGTAAAGAAGATTTGGAACCAAGTGTGATGACATTTTTATCGTTTGTTCGTCAACCGATGGTTGTAAACATGACTTTTACCTTAGACATATGTTTGGTATTTTTTTTATGATAATATAAGAATAATTTCTCTTCCATTTTATGAAAATATTGGGTGAAGACTTCCTTATCGAATTTTTTGGGAGCACCTTCCCAACCTATAGGTTTGCCGGATGTGGCCATAGGATCATGTTGAGAGTTTGTACCGACTTGACATGAAATTGTACTTCCATATGCATACTTGAAATATCAATGAATGGTACAAATACTATCTCAAAGAAGGATTGTGGGCAACAGAGTTAAGAGCTAAAGAAAGCATAGCAATCAAGATAGGCACTGGGTTGAACAGATTCTAGGACAAGCATAATTTAGTTTTTATGTTGCCTAAAACTGGGATTGGCTGATTATCTTTTCATTTTCATTCTGTAAATTATGTACTTTATATTAATACAATTACTGTAGAACTATTGTTCTATGGTTTCCAGTAAAAAAAAATCAATGAATGGTACCGGTTCAATATATTTTCTTTATGATCATGTACTATATACTAGCACACATGCCCGTGCGTTGCAACGGGAAAAAATATCATGCTCCCAATCCAGTAAGTATGGCTCAAAACTCACAAAGGTCCCCAACGGCCTTGGGGAAGAGACGAAACCATTGATCACATACTGCTGACATGCGTGTTCGCTAGATCAGTTTGGAGAACTCTGTGCTCGGCCTTGGGGAAGCCACAGTGGTCCCCAACGGCACAAGATAACCTAAAGGATTGGTGTGTAGCACGAACGTCGAATGTCCACAAGCCGAAGGAGATTCGGGCGCTCCTCACCCTGGGGTTTTGGGAGTTGTGGAAGCACAGAAATGCGATTGTGTTCGAGGGCGCCGCTCCATCACTTCAACACGTAGTTGGGCGCATCGTCACGGAAGGTAAGGCCTGGCAGCAGGCGAGCATATTGAAGGGCGAAGTCGATACCATGTTTGATCTTCTGGTAGGGTGGGTAGGGAGTGTGTAGTCCCGTCAACCGTGCTGTAGGTGGAACGGTGGAGTGTATAGTCGCATTGATGTTACTATAGCGTTTTAACTCTGTAACAACAATGGTGGTTTTTGGGTTCTTACCCCCTCCCTTCTATATAAGATGATACGCACACTCGTGCGTATTTGAAAAGAAACAAAGGTTCACATCATCTATTTGAACACGAAGCGGAACTCGTATTGCTACTTAATTATCATCTTCTCCGTCTGAATCAAAACTATCATATGTCTATGTCATCATCTATTTCAAAACATATGGCCGCTTATCCTCTTTCCTGCACTTCCATGACCCAAATCAGGGACTCAAAAAATATTTGAGTTATCGAAGAATACAATCGGTCTGGACTCTGGGCCCCTTTGTCTCGTTTTGTCTTTGACACATGCATCATGTCTAGAGCCCTTGAACACACGACCATGCATGCTCTAGTTACAATTTTAACACATTTATATGGAAAAAAATTGGCACATCATGTGATGTTCCTTTGTCTCATGTTGTATTTAATTAATGGATTACAGGTAGCCGCCGTTGGTCTTGAGTCGCGAGTAGCCCGGGACCCTGGACCCCGAGCATGTGATGCCCGACATCATGCAGAGAAGCTTGCATCTAGAGCCCTCGAGTCGTTAGGTATTTGACACATCATGCAACACACACTAATCTTCTTTTACCAGTTCATTGTTTTCTCCCAAGGTGGCTGGTGGCAATTGAGTTGATAATGTATAAGTGGCGGCAATCGGTTTAACTGAGCGAGGTTGGACTTATTGACAAAAGAAGACACATCATTTAATGTTTAGCTAATAATCTATACCTACTATTAAAGGAAATGTGGAGTCGTGCATAGAGGGGGGGGGGCGGAACGGGACAGATTTTTTTTTTGGAGAAAAAGAAATTGTCCATTAGGGATAAAGAATTGCAGTGAGAGTATTAAGTAATGTACCCTATTTCATAGCACAGTTGAATGCTAGCTGAGTTGGTCTGCTGCTTTGCGTACAGGAGAGGAAGTCCTATGTTCGAACACCGTAAAATGCGGTGAGTTTTTACGCTGCTTGCATCCTCCGATGCGATAAGAAAACTGCATAGCATGTCGCATAACAGCGCAACTATATTTTTCACTTCTCGCTGCAGGAGCCTAGCTCGGCCCATGACGGAAAAAAGGAGCTATGGCCCAGACATAAAAACTCAATAATAACATAGCGAAACGTTTTTAAGATTCCAAGACAGACGGAATTTTAATATCACCTCAGATAATAAAAATCATCTAAATCGGACGAAACCAAAAAGAAAAAAAACATCTAAACAGGACGAAACACAGCAAAACTAAACCAAGAATACCTATTTCCTTTAATAATAGGTATAGATTTGGATTTGTTCAGAACATTTTGCAGCATAGAAAATGAGACTATAATTTAGTCTCAGCACACTTATGTGAGCTCCACCTGTTTTTAGGGGTGTACAATACTGTACGCAGTCACTGATTAATAATAGGAATTTTTTGCTTTTTTAGTAGAAATGTTTTTTTCTGGTGGAAATCCAAGAGGATCACGCAAGTGTAGACAATGTGCACACAACTCACAGTCTCACTCTCACCGTCCTTTAGGGCGTATTTGGTTTAAGAACCAAGTGGAATGGAATGTGATGATTCTATTTCCTGGGAATGGGTTGGTTCCGTTCCTGTGTTTGATTATGGGTATTATATGGAATGGAATGGTTATGTTCTGGTGTTTGGTTCGACAGTTGGAATGGAGTGATTTTCAGCAACAGTATGAATAATTTTAACTCTTTGTATTTTCAGGAACAGAGTATTCAAATTCTAAGAAAACATTTAAATTTTATTTGCAACACGAACAATGTATAAATACACTCAAGCATATATCAAACATAAATTCACACTAGTTTGTATTTAACAAGTTACATATATAGGTAAAAAAATCATTAACCAACAATCCGACATACGCACCAAGCAGAAATAATAAAAGACTAGCTGCTGCTGTACTAATGAAGCTCTCTGTTGTAGCAATCCAACATACGCACAAGCAATTCCTATATACTGAATGAAGCTCGTCTCTCTGCTAGCCGATGCTGCTCTCTGTTGGCCTGTTGTTGCTGCTCCGCTGCCTGCTAGCTGCTTCTTGCCCGGTCTCCACTGCTGCTCCGCGGCTGCTGCTCTACTCCTCCACGGCCACCGCCGCCGCAAGCCACTGCTGCTGAGGAGCGCCACCAGGAATCAACCTGCCGCCTGTAGGAACGCGCCGTCGCGGTTGCCGTTGTTCCTGTTGCAGCCAGTCATTGCTCCCTGCTTGCAGCCGTTGGTGACGGTATGATCGGACGGAGGTGGAGGAGCGCCTGTGGGCTGGCTAGATCGGGGACCGGTGGTGGAACAGCGCCTGAGGGCTGACTGGATCGGGGCCGGAGTGGCCGAATCGCGGTGGAGCGGCGCACAAGAAGGTGGTGGTGGCCAGGTCGTCGCAGTGGCGCTAGCCCTCACGGCCGGAGCGGGAATGGAGGAGATAACCAGGGCGGAGCGGGCATGCATGGCTGGCGGCTGGAGATTGGCTTCTTCAACGGAGAAGAGGAGGGAATGTGAGAGACGAGGCGTTCCGCGTCGTTCCACCGATTCAGAGGTACTAACGCGTTCCGGATCTAGGACAAATATGCCATTCCAGAGAACCAGTGGGTTCCGATTCCTCGACCAAACCAAACAGGAGAACGACCTCTAGAGACGGGACGGACCCGTTACGTTCCATCTGGTGACACACCCTTAAAAAAAGAAACCTCACAGTCTCACCGCTCAAAAGAACAAAAAAAAACACCTTGCAGTTTCACGCACGCTCTTGCCTGATCCTCTTTTCATCTTCTTCTATCCCCGACCTCTGTACAAATTTCGTAACACCCGAGCGCTGCAGATTCCCAACGCCATCTCAGTTTCCCCTCTTGATTCCTTGTCGTGACCTTGCTCGCACACACCTGCTCGCACGGGGTGGCCATCTCGTGCGCCTAATTTGGCTCCCTGTACGCCTCCTCGATCTGCCACGCCGAACGGCGATGGAGGGTTAGCAGGGCTCGATGAGAAGCTGCGCAATGGAGAAGGCGAGCTTCTCGATCTTGACAGCACAGCTGTCGTCGGCGTCCTTGGAGGCGACGTGGGCGTGGATCTCATCTCCCACATCCAGCTTGAATCCACCTCGATTGTGAGGATGCTGGCGGCGTTATCTTCGATCGCATCGTGGCCGTCCCGGAGCGAGGCGCCCCGGCAGGTCATCTTCATCCTCGACAGCGGAAGCCTGACTTAGGCGGCTCGTTTTTCACTTGCAGGCCCCGCCTTCTTCCTTTCCTGCCTATCTCATACTCGTATTTTTTTTCTTGTTTCATATAATACATTAAGGTACGACTTGTTAGTGAAGTATGTAAATCTATTTATGCCCCATATACTTTTTCCGTACTTGGGACTGGCATTTGAAGTGTTAGCCCCCCTGCCCCCATTCATATCTATTATTAAAAAAAATATTAGTTCATTTGTAATTAGCAAGTTTTACTATTTTCCAAAGATAGAATTAATTTTAATAAGTGAATATGAAAATGGGTGCTAATGAATTTGACATATAGATCAAATATTAGATAATATATAGTGTCAACAATTGGTATATTTAGCTATTTCCATCGAATGTTGGTGCATGTTTCCAATACTTCTAGGAGTAGTAGATCATATCTGTTCTGCCATATCATGTTAGCATAGAAAATTCAATTTTATTTTGAGGATAGTTTGCAGTTTACTAATTTTTCATCTACTTATGGTTATCTAAAAAGGCTAGTAGCATATGTAAATGTGTTTTTAGTTCCTACCTTTAGAATATTTTTTGTGTTGACTATGTTCTTGACCACATCATCCTTGTTAGTTCATTTGCTATAGAAAATAAAATAGCAGGTGTGATAAAGTCAGCATGTTATTACTTGCAAGTGTTTTGGATACCCCCTTTCTCTTATGTCTCTCATGAACTCCTTGAGCTTTATGTGGAACACTCGAACAATGTGACGATTGGTTGATTCCCTTGTGTGTTCTGATGCTGACGCGTTAATCCTGTTTTTACCTCATTTGTAGGGTCATAGGTGCATAACTGCGCTATGCATGGTTCGTCTTTACCTTCAGGTAGTAGAGTTCCTATTTTGTGGTATTTTGGGCCATTCATTCCAAATACATAAGGTCCACAGCCATTGTTTATTTTTGTGTGTACCTTTCCTCCCGTTGATATGAAAGCGAACATGGACTTGAATAATCTGAATATTTTGCATGTAGTTATTCCACCTTTTTCCGTTGTGTTTCCTTAGCAATTTGGTATGGTTATCCAGCGGCTCTCTCAATAGTGGCAAGTCAACCTTGCCTGTTGGTAGCATAGTCTGAAAGATGGCATGTTCTCGCTCTACTTGAAGTTCTTTCTTCGTACCAGAAAATTGCACTACATCACACACTTGCAACTTGGGTTTCTGACGTTCCAAATTTTGACATTGCCCTCTCCAATGTCCTGTTCAAGTTTCCTAATTGAGCATCAATTTAAAATTCATATTGTCTAGTTGTTCTTGTTGGTACTAAAAAACCTTGATAGAACTTACATATTTGGTGTTCTTTTCTCTATCCTTGTTTTTCATGTTGTACACTTTGTGTTATATTTAGTCCTTTACACACCCCTAAAAGAAATACCAGGTTCTTGAATGTCTAAATTGTATATCTTGATTGAACTTTCTTGCTACTTACCTCTTAGTCATACCAGCCTACTGATTATTGATTTTGTTTTTGTGTCGCTAGTTCTGGATTCCTCTTTGTATTTTTCTTTTCTTATATAGTCTTACATCTCTAGCTATTTATGTTGTATTACTTGCCCTGCATAAGCATAATACCATTAGTAGAAATAAGAGTTTTTTTGCAACATGCGTAATTTTTTACTTGTAGTACGTGATATGTTTCCCTCTGGCAATTCAACAATGCTGATTTCCCTCTGTCTTGATTAAGCCAGAGTGCATGGAAATTTGTTCTCATGTTTTTGACAAAGAAATAATTGATAGCTTCAGTCAGGACCAAATGTAACATGTTTGATTTATTTATTTGAACACTTCAAATTATCTGCAGCCCATATGGAAATGCATAGGCGAACGTGTGTGATAACCATATGTGTAGGGTAAACTATGTAAGACCAGATATTTGTACATCAAATACACTGAGTTAATGAAGAAATTTTTGTAAGCATGGAAAGAGTGGAACACATAGATAGCACAATTGATGTGCAAAACAAAAGCAAGCTATGATGTTGCTTCCGGTATATTGTACTACAGTCGTGCATCATGTAAGGGAAGATTAGCAGTTGAATTCAGAACAGTAAGTAAAAATTTTCTTACCGCACGTTGTCCAGAGGTTGTTCTCTTCTGGCATAGTTGTGCAGTCTGACACGCCTCCATGTATGAGCGAAGGTTGTCTCTTTTTTTGGTCTTGAAGTTTCATTGTCCTCTCCTATCTTGAAAATAACGTTTCACATAAATTACTATAAAAAACATGCTACCCATACTTACTTTTTTTTACATTCACAACTTCAGTCGTGGAGAAGTAACATTCACAACTTCAGGTGTAAAGAAGTAACAATCATTATGAATAAATACATCGCTTATGACGTACTTCAGTGCAACATTTTTTTATGTTGAATACATACATAATAAGATAATAATTTGAAATATTTTTCCCGTCCAAGCTTAATCACAAACCCACATGTGCCTAACTTGGATTGTTGCATTATATATTTTAGTTGTAAGATAGTTAGATAATATATAGTGTCCACAATTAGTATTATTGAGCTATTTCCATCGAATGTTGATGCGTGTTTGCAATACTTATGGGAGTAGTACATCATATTTGTTCTACCATATCATGTTAGCATAGAAAATTCAATTTTATTTTGAGTATAGTTTGCAGTGTACTAATTTTCCATCTACTTATGGTTATCTAAAAAGGCTAGTAGCATATGTAAATGTGTTTTTAGTTCCTACCGTTAGAATATTTTTGTGTTGACTATGTTCTTGACCACATCATCCTTGTTAGTTCATTTGCTATAGAAAATGAAATAACAGGTGTGATAAAGTCAGCATGTTATTACTTGCAAGTGTTTTGGATACCCCCTTTCTCTTATGTCTCTCATGAACTCCTTGAGCTTTATGTGCAACACTCGAACAATGTGACGATTGGTTGATTCCCTTGTGTGTTCTGATGCTGACGCGTTAATCCTGTTTTTACCTCATTTATGGGGTCATAGGTGCATATATTATTAAAGAGGATCAGGTATATTATAAGATCATCATGGAGTACTCCTTAAGGTTCTAAAAAATTATGATTTTGATTATTTTTTCATCTTACAAATTTTCTTCTTTGTTGTAGAAATGAAGGAGACCTAGTGGGTATTAAGTTCCAGTCTTCAGGTGAAAACACACATACTGTGAGTATCTTTTATCCTAGTGCTGTAGTTACATGCAAGTCCATAAAAGCATATATTTAGTGAAGAATAAGATTGCAATTGGGGATTGCAAGTTCATGTACAATAACGATTGAAAAATTGTAAGGGGAACTTAGAGCTTGATAAGAACTTAAAAGCTACTCCCTCCATCCCATAATATAAGATGTTTTTGCAAGCTATCTTAGCTTGCAAAAACATCTTATATTATGGGACGGAGGGAGTATTTCAAAAGCTATTTGATTTTGTTCTCACGCCTTGAATAGAAGGCGCGCATTGTACTGCCGTTTCTGTTCTTACTGTTGAGAAAAGATTAAACTGTAAGAATAAGATAAGATTGCAATCTAGGATGCAAAATTTGATGTACAATAACCACTGAACAATCACAAGGAGAACTTAGGACATGAATGAAAAGCTTATTTGATTGTCTTGTCATACCTTGACGTTAGATGTACTGTTGTTTTTGAGAAAAGATTAAACTATATGTTATTTCTACATGATCTGTGCAGATGGTACTTACTGGAGGCTCGCTCGATGGGCCGATGGAGCAATTGAGGATATTGGGGCACTTGCTTGTGAGAGTTCTTTTTTTTTCTTTGAGGGAAAGCCATCATTGTGGTGTATGTTAATTTGGAGTAATACTGTAATAGCTATATCATTATGGTATATGTCTAACCTATCATGAGTTTTGTTTATGCGATCATGAGATTGATTGTGAGATTGGTGCAAAGAATATGTGATGTACTGTAAGATTGATCGTGAGATTATTGTATATGGTATTAGGAACAAAAACAATGATTAGTGAAGGGTTGGATTGTTTGGGAGAAGCGATCAACATACCTATCTTGGTTTGGGTCGTTGTTCCCTTCCACCCCTATTTGCGTGAGTTAAAAAAAGACCTGAGAGAGGAGGAAGGATGTAGGGGTGGAAGCCTGGATTGCTGACCTGAGAGTGGAAGCCTGGATCGTTGTGTGGTATTGTGCCAACGCAATGGCAGTGAAGATGATTTAGGCAAGCTAGGGTTCCTTAGCGTAGGTTTCTTCTGATTTTGTTAGATCGCTTCTTCTATTCGTAAGTTGGCCTTGATAGGTTAAGATATTTTGAAGGAAAAAAGGTAGACGTGAGGGAAGTTTTTTCGCACTATATATTATAATATAATGGCATTATTGGCAGCTGGTGGGCGACGATGTGGTACGAGAGGTGTTGCATGTGTTGCATGGCGGTAGTCTACGGGAGGGATGGAACGACACCCTTGTGGTGCTTATCCCCAAGGTTCAGAACCCCGAGAAGTTGAAGGATCTTCGCCCTATTAGCCTTTGCAACGTTGTGTACAAACTCGTGTCCAAGGTCATTGCTAACCGGCTCAAGTGCATCCTAGGAGATATTATATCACCAAATCAAAGTGCTTTTGTCTCTGGTAGGCATATCTCTGACAACACAATCCTTGCATATGAAATGACACACTTCTTGAAGAGGAAAAGAACTGGGAGGAATTTTTATGCCGCTCTCAAACTTGATATGAGTAAGGCGTATGACCGTGTGGAGTGGGGCTTTCTGGAAAAGGTTATGGTGCAGCTAGGTTTTGCGCAAGAGTTTGTGGGTCTGATTAGCAAATGCATACGGACTGTGAAGTATCGATTCAAAGTTAATGGTTCCTGTACGGACCAAATAATCCCTGGACGTGGTCTACGACAAGGTGATCCGATTTCTCCGTACCTTTTTTTGTTGTGCGCCGAGGGACTTTCTGCACTGCTACAACATGCTGAGGATGTGGGGCAAATTAAGGGCATTCAGTTAGCACAGGGGGCCCCTTCGGTGAGCCATCTGCTGTTCGCGGACGACTCTTTACTCCTGCTTGAGGCAAATCCAGAGAGCATACAAACAGTGAATCATATTCTGCAAGTATACGAAATGGGGTCGGGTCAAGTTATCAACTGGGACAAGTCTGCTGTTTTGTTTAGTAAAAATACCCCAGCCAGTATGAAACATCAACTCCTATCCCTTTTGGGGCTGCAGGCAGAAAGCCTTCAAGGAAAATATTTGGGGCTTCCTAGTTATATTGGGCAGTTTAGATAGAAGTGTCTTGAATACATCAGAGAAAAGATCTGGGAGATTTTGCAAGGATGGAAGATTAAACTCCTCTCTAAGGCAGCCAAGGAGGTACTTATGAAGGCAGTGATACATGCCATTCTCACTTATGCTATGTCTTGTTTTGATCTTACGAAGTCACTATGTGAAAGTATAAGTCAGATGGTTTGCAAATTTTGGTGGGCTAACCAGGAGGAGGACACTAATCATCAGTGGGTTAGTTGGGAGAAGATGGTGCAGCCAAAGGAGCGGGGAGGAGTGGGGTTTCGGGACTTACACTCGTTTAATATTGCGATGCTAGCCCGACAATTATGGCGTCTGATACAAGTGCCCGAATCGTTGTGTGCACGCGTGTTGCAAGCAAAGTATTTCCCCCACGGAGATGTACTGACGGCAGTACCACAACCGGGTATGAGCTATGTATGGCCTAGTCTGCTGCAAGGCATCGAGGTGATAAAGGCAGGCATGATATGGAGGGTTGGGTCGGGGGAAAAGATTAATATATGGTCTGATCCTTGGTTACCCTCAAATGATACCCGGCGCCCCCGTACGCTCCAAGGAGGACATCTACTCACTAGAGTTTCTGAGCTTATTGACCCAAGTACAAATCGATGGGACAGAGATTTGGTCCGACAAACATTCTGCCCCGAGGATGCGAGAACCATTCTGAGCATCCCAATATGTGATCAATACGATGATTTTGTTGCGTGGCACTTTGACAAAAAGGGGATGTTTTCAGTCAGGTCGGCGTATAGGGTACATGTGCGTTTGCTACAGCAACAGAGAGTACGTCAAGTGGGTGTAAGCTCAGCCGGCCAGGAGAGTATCACAAATTTCTGGAACATGCTTTGGAAGATTAGATGTCCACCTAGGGTGCATCATTTTATGTGGAGGTTTGCACATAATAGCCATCCCCTTTTGTGCAATATTGAGAGACTTACAATTGAGTTGGACACATGATGCTTCCTCTGCCATCGACAATCTGAAGATGGTGGTCATCTGTTCCTGCGCTGCAAAGAAGTAAAGAAAATGTGGAGGTGCTGTGATCTGGAGCATATCAGGTGGAAATTACTTCTATGTGAGTCTCCTAGGGACTTGCTTGATGCTGTTTTTAAGCTCCCAGAAGTAGTAAAGCTGCGCACTATTTGCTTGCTTTGGACTTGGTGGTCTGAGAGGAACAACGTTAATCATAATAAGCAGAGGCTTATGACTGAAGCTTTCCAGGCGCGTGTTGGGTATCTGACCACTGAATGGTCTGAGTTCCTAGGAAAGAAGGAGAAGAACAGTCATGCCCCGGTCCCAAGATGGTCGGCACCCCCACCTGATATTGTTAAAATTAATGTTGACGCAGCTTTCTTGCCCAGCACGGGCTCTGGAGGTTGGGGTATAATCGCACGTGATAGTACATGCGAGGTAATTATGGCGGCTGCCGGCAAATTAGGGGACCAAGCTAGTGCACTCCAAGCAGAAAATGAAGCTCTTCTCAAAGCAATCCAGTTCGCTGAAGCTCAAGGTATGGGCAAGGTGCACTTTGAGAATGATTCCTTAAATCTGCAGCAAGCATCCTCTTCCTCCATTCAGGACTGAGGCCCCCTTGGCGTTCTTTTCTGGGAAGTCAAATTTCTCCTGCAGTTTGGTTTTAGTCAGTGTAAGATTTTGTATTGCCCCAGGGTCTGTAATTTCCCAGTGCATGTGCTGGCTGCAGTTGGGTCTAACGCTGAGCCTGAGTGCGAGCTTGTCTGGCATGCAGACTTTCCGGTGGATGTAATGGATGCCATGACCGCCGATTTGGTCGGTCCGGAGTAATTGGAATGCAAGGTGTTCCTTTCAAAAAAAATTTAACGGTTAGATGTTTCTAATTTTTATGATAATTTCTAGATTAATTTCTTTTTTCTGGTTAGCCCGTAAAGTACTTTTTATATACAATAGATTTACAGCCCATTTGCTAAATTTTAAGGTTTTTTTGGAGCCCATATTCTTTTTGTTAGCATTACAGCTCATATTGTGGCCACGGTTAAAAAATTATACGAAATTTTGCATATTTCGGTGCGGTCCGAACTATTTTTAATCCCAAAATTTTGAGTCACATTCAATTTGATTTTAAAAATAAATGTATATCAATATAAAATCCAACAAATTGTCCACACATAAAAATCAATGCAATTTAAAATCTTGAAATGAAAAAAAAGAAATTTGAAACTATTTGCCAGTTTGATGCATTTTAAAAATGTACATCCCATTTCTCATTAGTGATAGGCCATTTTCTCGGCCAGTCGAATGAAGCTCTCCTCGTCTTGAAAGATTTGCAGCCCAACAGGCCTGACAAAGCGACTTACTTGGCAAATCACAAAAAAACTGGGCTGTGGCCGTGGACCCAGCTGCGGTCGTGGACCCAGCTGTCAGCCTCTCCACGTATAGTACTCTTCCGATGGAAGTCGGTCGTTGACCACATTGACCACGCCGCGCCGAGAGCACCAAGGCGGTGGACGACGGAGAGGCCTAGGAAGGGGACGATGCGGAGCCGGGGAAGACGCTGTTGGGGAACGTAGTAATTTCAAAAATTTCCTACGCACACGCAAGATCATGGTGATGCATAGCAACGAGAGGGGAGAGTGTTGTCTACGTACGCTCGTAGACTGTTCGCGGAAGCATTATATCAACGCGGTTGATGTAGTCATACGTCTTCACGATCCGACCGATCCAAGTACTGAAAGCACGGCACCTCCGAGTTCTGCACACGTTCGGCTCGGTGACGTCCTCGCCTTCTCGATCCAGCAAGAGGGGCGAAGTAGTAGATGAGTTCCAGCAACATAATGGCGTGGTGACGGTGTTGGTGAAGAACAATCTTCGCAGGGCTTCGCCTAAGCACTACGAAAACTATGACGGAGGATAAACTAGAGGAGGTGGGGTTGCCGGCACACGGCTTGGTGTTTCTTGATCTGTCTTTGGTGCTATCCCTACCCCTCTATTTATATGTTGAGCCCTGGGGTCGAAACTTGGAGTAAAAGCCTCCTCAAAGTCGGTTTCACCCGAAAGGCAAGAGTCCTTCTCGGACTCCAGGGCTAGACGCCAGGGTTCCCGGCGTCTACCCCCTAGACGCCAGGGTTCCTAGCGTCTAGCCTCTGGTCTCCGCAAAACTTCCTTTTGCACTTTCCAAAAGCCTTGTGAGCTTTCCCCTTTGGCCCAGATAAAGTGTTCTCGTGCCCAAACATTTCGGGAAACATCCGGAACCCCTTCCGGAGATCAAACACTACTATCCACATATCAATCTTTACTTCCGGACCATTCCGGAGTTCCTCGTCATATCTGTGATCTCATCCAAAACTCCGAACAACATTTGGTCACCAACATACATAACTCATAGTACTATGTAGACATTGGGTTCGAGAACGTTAAGCGTGCGGACCCTACGGGTTCGAGAAATATGTAGACATGACCGAGACACCTCTCTTGTCAATAACCAATAGCGGGACCTGGATGCCCATATTGGCTCCTACATATTCTACGAAGATCTTTATCGGTCAGACCGCATAACAACACACGTTGTTCCCTTTGTCATCGGTATGCTACTTGCCCGAGATTCGATCGTCGGTATCTCAATACCTAGTTCAATCTCGTTACCAGCAAGTCTCTTTACTCGTTCCGTAATACATCATCCCGCAACTAACTCATTAGTTGCAATGCTTGCAAGGCTTATAGTGATGTGCATTACCGAGTGGGCCCGGAGACACCTCTCCGACAATCGGAGTGACAAATCGTAATCTCGAAATACGCCAACCCAACAAGTACCTTTGGAGACACCTGTAGAGCACCTTTATAATCACCCAGTTACGTTGTGACGTTTGGTGGCACACAAAGTGTTCCTCTGGTAAATGGGAGTTGCATAATCTCATAGTCATAGGAACATGTATAAGTCATGAAGAAAGCAATAGCAACAAACTAAACGATCAAGTGCTATGCTAACAGAATGGGTCAAGTCAATCACATTATTCTCCTAATGATGTGATCCCATTAATCAAATGACAACTCATGTCTATGGTTAGGAAACATAACCATCTTTGATCAATGAGCTAGTCAAATAGAGGCATACTAGTGACACTTTGTTTGTCTATGTATTCACACATGTATTATGTTTCCGGTTAATACAATTCTAGCATGAATAACAAACATTTATCATGATATAAGGAAATAAATAATAACTTTATTATTGCCTCTTGGGCATATTTCCTTCAGACGCGACAGTGGATGCCCACGCGGAGAGGAGTACGAGGGTTCACTGGTTCGGCTGCGGCGTGAGGCTGCCGTCGCCGCAGAATAACAGGGGGTGTGAGTGAGTAGAGGGATGCCCTGGCCAGCGGTGGGAGTAGTAGGGGGCGGTGAGGCCTCCGCGGCATCACAGCCGGCCACGGGAGGCAGGAGCATGCGACACGACCGGCGCTGCTTTGGACGACTGGAGCAAGAAGACCAGAGGTTGAAGAAGCACTATGGCCATTGGATGGACATCGTATGGTCACTGGAGCTAGAATCGTTCATATTAACTAAGTTGACAACATCCTCCGTCCCCGTCAACTTAGTAGGCCCATAAGCCAGCCACCCCCTATGGTGGGTCCCAGCTAGTAGGGGGGTATTCATTTTTTTGTGCGTAATAAGGAGGCACTTCCTTGCGTGCGAAGATATAGCTGGTGGGTCCGACCTGTCAGCGAGGGGAACGTTTTTTTCGTGAAATACAGAAGCCCTCCCCACGTATAGTCCACGTACAGTGCGTAATAAGGAGGAACTTTCCTTGCGTGCGACCATGGACCTCGTGGGTCCCAGCCGTCAGGCTCTCCACGTACCGTCCTCTTCCGATGACTCTCGTATGTTGACCACGCCGCGCCGAGCGCACCGAGGCGGTGGACGATGGCGAGGCCCCAGACTGGAACGACCCGGAGATGGGGAAGACGCGGCAGTGGAGTTGCAGACAGAGAGGAGTGGGAAACTTGACTGGTTCAGGTGCGGGGTGGGCCTACACTCTGCAGAGAATAACAGGAGGTGCGGAGTAGAGGGATGGCCTGACCATCGGCGAGGTAGCGTTTTGCTGAGGAGCGCAAAACAACGCCGATGGACGCCGGAGGCTGGAACAGCCGGTCCCGGCAGCGCTGGGGGAAGAAGACGAGAGATTGAAGAAGAATGCTGGCCATTGGATGTAAATCGAACGCCTTCTTAGGCTTCAACCTACTGGCCCACATGTCAGCCAGTCCATTTGTTTTTTTAGTCCATTTGGTGGGCTGGGTGAAACAATGATGTAGCATCTATGCAGCCCGTTTATATATATGGTAGAATTTAAAGCCCATTTGCATTTTTCTCGAAATCCATGGACTTGTTGGGCTGGGTGAAAATATCATGTTGGGCTAGACGGAGAAATCTTATAAAAATATAAACACATGATTGCACGTCTATTACTGCATTGGTCAGTAAAATCTTTGCAAGCTTATGTACGCAATCACTAGGAGTTAACTTGCCAAGTTATATATAAACAATTATTATTATTATTTTGTATGAACTTTCAACTTACGAAATAAAATATCATTTAAATTTGATGAGTTAATAGTACGTGGGGTATTATTATTTTTTAGGCTAGACCCGGGACAGTTGAGTTGGTTCTAGGGAAAAGTACTGGGAGAAAACTCAGTTTACATCGAAAAAGAAAGTGGGAGAAAATTCAGATATAGGATTAATGAAAACGAAAAATAGAACTAGGCTGTGCGTCGTCTTGAAAAAACAAACATAACTTGGGCTGCTGATGTTATAGACAAGCTAGGTTGGGAGGCCCAGAGGCCGCTTGATACCTGCTGGATCCAAAAATATTGAAACATGTCGTGGGCTGCCCATGTTAAACAACAAAACCTAGGCCATGGACCTGGTGGGCCCGGGACTGTCGGCCTCTCGACGAACAGTTGTCTCCCGATTCCTCTTGTTTTGCTGACCATGTTGGAAATGACAGACGGCGGCCCCGCGGCTAGAGCACCAAGGCGGAGGACGACGTCGAGACCCCGGACCGAACAAACCGGAGCGGGGGAAGACACAGGCGAAGGGGAGTACGAGGGTTGACTTGTTCGTGTGCAGGGTGGGCCGATTGAGCTGCTACCGCCGGACAATGTGTGGTAGTAGAGGGATGGCCTGGCCAACGCCATAGGCTATGATGGCCAGCCGCTATATAGGAAGAGGACGAAAGATTGAACAAAATAAAGAAATACAAATGGATAGGTGGTTGGTCCCATATGTCTATGTACGAGACCTGCTGGGTCCACCTGAGGAGGGGAATATGTTGGGAGGAAGGAGATTCAAAGCACGGCAGCCGAGTGAACTAGTTTTTTTAACGACAAGTGAACTAGTTACATACATAAGCAAATAGCCACTAAAAAAGCAAACAAGTTAATGGGTTCATAAAAGAAATATTTCGGACAAAACAGATAATTACGACACATAGGCTAATGCATGAAACACTCAGATGATAAAGGTGCTTATAAACAGATAAAGTACAACATCTAGACCTTCCTGGCATGCTTGATCATGACGCTGCGGCTGTATGTGTACTCGTTGGTTACGGGAAGCAGACACGCCCTCATATCTAAGATCTGCCTGTACATGTCGTAGCATGCGTATGCATCCTTGCCCGCGTAGGTTATGTAGGCTAGATTCAGAGGTACCTCCCACGTGTTCAGGTCCTTGGTATCATTGTCTTCTTTCATGTTGGCGTATCAGGGGTCGATGATGGTCTCGGCGAGGTCAACCGCGAAGTCCTTCTCCTGCCCGTTTTTGATGATCTTGTATTGCTTCTGGATGTCGACAAGCTTGTTGCACCAGATGGTCGAATTGTCACGTTCTTCCTTCTCTCCACTGTAGCGAAGGTGCAGTCAGCGCTGCCGATGAAACGGGCGAATGCTCCAGAACCTCTGATGGCCCTACATAAGTGGTAGATGAGAACCTCATCCCGCACACATACCTGAGCAACAGCGATCCGCTGGTCCCTGTCAGGAGACGAATGGACGGGCACAAGGTCTAGTCCTGCAACCTTGTGCTTTCTCGTCCTCTAGGTACTGCTTGAACCCGGCGAGGCAAAGCTTCACCGTGTCCGGATCATTGGTGTACATCACATCAACTTGGTGCAGCCATAGGACTGAATGACGAACTCAATGGGGAACTCCTTGCTGAAGTCCATATCCAGCAGGCTCACACCTCAGATCGCCATTGGAGTATCTTCAAGTGAACGAGTGTGTAGGCGGCGGCAGCAATTCGTTTTTCAGCTCTTGGGGAACTGGATTCAACAGTAAACTGAGTGTGTACATGCGACAATAGTTACTTGTTGGGGAACTTAGCAATAATTCAAAAAAAATCCTACGTGTCACCAAGATCAATCTATGGAGAGACTAGCAATGAGAGAGAGGAGTGCATCTACATACCCTTGTAGATCGCTAAGCGGAAGCGTTACTAGAACGCGGATGAGGTAGTCGTACTCGTAGCGATTCAGATCGCGGTCGATTCCGATCTAAGCGCCGAACAACGGCGCCTCCGCATTCAACACATGTGCAGCCCGGTGACGTCTCCCATGCCTTGATCCAGCAAGGGGAGAAGGAGAGGTTGGGGAAGACTCCGTCCAGCAGTAGCATGACGGCGTGGTGGTGGTGGAGGAGCGTGGCACTCTAGCAGGGCTTCGCCAGGCACTGCGAGAAGGAGGAGGAGGTATTGGAGGGGAGGGGGCTACGCCAGGTGCAAGGGTGTGGCCGCCCTCCCACCCCTCCACTATTTATAGGTGGGGAGAGAAGGGGGCCAGCCCCCTAGATCCCATCTAGGGTTGGGGCGGCGACCAAGGGGGGGAGGAGTGCCTCCCAAGTCAAGTGGAGGCCCTCCCCCTTAGGGTTTCCCCTCTCCCATGCGCATGGGCCTTGGGGGGGCTGGTGCCCCTGGCCCATTAAGGTTAGGGAGCCCCCCTAGAGCCCATGCTGCTGTATTGGACGTGGTGGAACATTTTCCGGACCTCCGGACCCCTTCGGAATCCTCCGGAACCTTTCGGAAGCTTCCCGGTACAATACCGGAAAAAACCGAACTTTTCCTGGAACCCGAACAACAACTTTCCATATATAAATCTTTACCTCCGGACCATTCCGGAACTCCTCATGACGTCCGGAATCTCATCCGGGACTCCGAACAACATTTGGTAACCACGTACATACTTTCCCTATAACCCTAGCGTCATCGAACCTTAAGTGTGTAGATCCTACGGGTTCGGGAACCATGTAGACATGACCGAGACAACTCTCCGGCCAATAACCAACAGCGGGATCTGGATACCCATGTTGGCTCCCACATGTTCCACGATGATCTCATCGGATGAACCACGATGTCAAGGATTCAATCAATCCCGTATACAATTCCCTTTGTCTACCGATATAGTACTTGCCCGAGATTCGATCGTCGGTATCCCGATACCTTGTTCAATCTCGTTACCGGCAAGTCTCTTTACTCGTTCCGTAACACATCATCCCGTGATCAACTCCTTGGTCACATTGTGCACATTATAATGATGTCCTACCGAGTGGGCCCAGAGATACCTCTCCGTTTACATGGAGCGACAAATCCCAGTCTCGATTCGTGCCAACCCAACAGACACTTTCGGAGATACCCGTAGTGCACCTTTATAGCCACCCGGTTATGTTGTGACGTTTGGTACACCCAAAGAATTTCTACGATATCTGGGAGTTGCACAATCTTATGGTCTAAGGAAATGATACTTGACATTAGAAAAGCTTTAGCAGACGAACTATACGATCTTGTGCTAGGCTTAGGATTGGGTCTTGTCCATCACATCATTCTCCTAATGATGTGATCCCATTATCAATGACATCCAATGTCCATGGTCAGGAAACCATGACCATCTATTGATCAACGAGCTAGTCAACTAGAGGCTTACTAGGGACATGTTGTGGTCTATGTATTCACACATGTATTACGGTTTCCGGTTAATACAATTATAGCATGAACAATAGACAATTATCATGAACAAGGAAATACAACAATAACCATTTTATTATTGCCTCTAGGGCATATTTCCAACATTACTACCTCTCCCTCGTCCGCTGCACGCCCGACAGAAGATGCACCCTCGGCGCATTCAATCGCCTCCATTAAGAAACCTACTCCGGCGAACACGTCGGTTCACGAGCGGGTCTGTATTGGTACTGTAATAACAGGAGTTAGTGGTCACTTTACTTTAAATTTAATTAGCTTTAATAGAAATTTATACTTAAAAGAAGCAATGCATTGGCTCGTTCTAGCAGTGCCACAGGATCAACATGCACAACAATTAGAATTATTATTCTCAGGACGCACACAATCAGCACATTTGTCGCACTTTCACAAAGATAATACTACCAAGTTTGAACTGTTTGTTATGGTTGTTGTCCTCTGCATCATCATTCCGTGTTTCCCAGCTTGCAAGATTCAGAACCAACAAATAAGATCCAAATAATAAGTACAACAAAGATGCCTACACATCTCATTGTTTCCTAGCTTGCAAGATTCAGAACCAACAAATAAGATCCAAATAATAAGTACAACAAAGATGCCTAAACATCTCATTGAATCCCATCTTGCAAGATTCAGAACCAACAAATAAGATTCAAATAATAAGTACAACAAAGATGCCTACACATATCATTGATTCCCAGCTTGCAAGATTCAGAACCAACCCATTAGAGCCTTTTGGTAAAGTGAATATCAGGATTAAATCCATCTTGGCTAGCCATGTCATACAATCAAAGAACTTGGCGAATGCTCTTGACTGTCATAACATCTGTAGTTGACTATTCCTGTTTGCACAACACAAACAAGAAGAGCATGACTTTAATAGTGGCCTCCTTGAACTCAACCTGCAGCTCCACTCGGATGAGGCCTGCCTGGAGTTCCATGATTCAATTCATGCGCCTTTTTCTGCAGTTCACCTGAAATGAAGCAAAGATTGCATCATTCAGCTAGCAAGAAGTACTTGCTCTCGTGAGCTGGCAGGTTCTTCTTTAGTAGTTGCACTAAAATTGAGGAACATTAAGGTTGGCTGTCCGGCTCATGTAAGGTGCAGCTATAATTTTCTTATCCTTTTGTGCAGTTTCACTAAAATAAAGTGTCATTGTGGTGACAGTGATGGCTCATCTTGCAAAGTCTAATAAAATGATGCACGAGATTACCAGCAGAACTTGACGGAGATTTTGGGAACTCCAATCACCATTTTGTGCAGTTCCACCAAAATTGAGAGATGTTGCCCACGTGACATTTTAGTTGAACTACACAAGACACTCATTCCAAAAAAAAGTGTTTTGTGCAGTTCACCAAAAGGTCACAATAGCAACAAGGTGAAATGGATATCCCTATCTGCACAAAAAGATAGAAAGTAAATAGTTGCTGGTCAATAAAAATATACGAAATGAAAAGAAGCATCTTAATTATGTTCATGGCAATCACGCAAGGACAATAGAAAATTTAAAACGTCAGCAATGCTTCATGTTACCAGAAGCATTACGATCAACAATGAGATTCCTCAAATATGGGATTACTTTAATGGTGGCATTGCTTGTTTACCAGATATAGTAAATCAATGGCAGCTAAAGAGTTGGTTTAAGGGCATGGGACCGTGGGGACACCAGGACACTCAGTAGCATAAAGGAGCAACTTACTTATCATACTAGGGAAAATAGTAGGAGTGCCATTTGTAACACAGTTTAATTGCATCTTATCACTCGAGGAATTAGATTAACAATAACATTGGTTAGACATGTCCCTAAGGTAACAGTGTGATTGCTTCATTTTACATGCGCCCTTACATTAACAACAGCAAAAGGTTGGTATAAGGACATGCGACAGTGGATGCATCAGCACAATGTACCTACAAGGAGGCATAAAGTGGTGATGCCGAGTTTGTTCATGCTATGTGAGGCAGCAAATCTAATCCTGGAGACCTTTTACTATGTGAGGGGAGCAAACCTAATCCTGGAGACCTTGTACTATGTGAGGGCAGCAAATCTAATCCTGGAGACCTTTTACTATGTGAGGGCAGCAATTCTAATCCTGGAGACCTTTTACTATGTGAGGGCAACAAATCTAATCCTGGACATACTCTGTTGACTTGTCCACCAGCCGCCACTTTCTATCCTTTTTTCAACCAATAATAGATCTATTCCTTATCCAGTTTGTACTGCGTTTTCCCATTATTTCCCTTTTCAACCAAGAGACCGGTTGGTTATCCGATCTTTACTACTTTCACCATATTATTTCCTCTTTGAATCAAGTCCTAGATTCATGCTCCAACTCCCCCCTTTCTTCGTTGTTTGGACAAAGACCTAGATTTGAATGCATGAAGTAGCTTTACCTCAAATAATACTAAAAATTTAGGTGGCTTTGGAAGAGATGATGGGAGTAGAAAAAGATGCACATGCAGACACGTGGGGAGCTGGGGCAGTAGAGCAAGGCCGCTTTCAAAGAACTTATACCTGAGGATCGTCGGGATGTCGGCGGCGGCAGGTCGGATCTGCAGACAATACGGCAGGGAGGAAGAAGGGTATGAGGACCTCCCGAGCCGACGCTGTGTCGGAGAGAACGGCACGGGTAGAGGATCGGGCCCCTCTGGCAGCTGTGGGTTTCCTCCCTCGCCGGCGATTACCACGTGAACATTGCACCTAGTCCTCTACACACACCAGCCGAAGGGATCCGGCCGGATCTGTGACCAGCGGTGAGCAGAGAGAAAATGTCGCTACCGCTGTCTTGTTTATATCTGGAGAGGATGAGAGAATGAAGAGAGCAACCCTAGTAAAGCAAGCGCTCAGGCCCCTGCGTACATATATTGTGGAGTGATTATCTTTTTCTCTCCACAACAAGCGTTTCAATTTGTATACATGGCATTAAAGAAAAGAAACTCTCTATTTAAGGTGACTACCTGTACGACTCCTACTTACTACTACTAGTAGTAGTATTGTTCACTTGTGGTCCCTGGCCCTCCATTCATTGAACAACCCCACGGGTGAATAAACATACAATACTAGTATATAGAACGAACAAGCTCGAACTATTTTTGCGTAGTTCAAAGTTGAGGGCGGGGCTTTTCCCAGGCAGTACGCGCGGCAGTTTTCGCATAGGCGGTTTGACAGAGAGGCGAGGAGGGTGAGGGTGAGGGAGTCCTGGATTAGGGGGTCCTCAGACGGCCGAACTATATACTTTAGCCGGACTGTTGGACTATGAAGATACAAGATTGAAGACTTTGTCCCGTGTCCGGATGGGACTCTCCTTGGCGTGGAAGGCAAGCTTGGCAATATGGATATGTAGATCTCCTCCCTTGTAACCGACTCTGTGTAACCCTAGCCCCCTCCGATGTCTATATAAATCGGAGGGTTTAGTCCGTAGCACAACAACAATCATACCGTAGGCTAGCTTCTAGGGTTTAGCCTCTACGATCTCGTGGTAGATCAACTCTTGTAATACTCATATCATCAAGATCAATCAAGCAGGAAGTAAGGTATTACCTCCATCGAGAGGGCCCGAACCTGGGTAAACATCGTGTTCCCTGCCTCCTGTTACCATCCGCCTTAGACGCATAGTTCGGGACCCCCTAACCAAGATCTGCCGGTTCTGACACCGACATTGGTGCTTTCATTGAGAGTTCCACTGTGCAGTCACCGTAAGGCTTGATGGCTCCTTCGATCATCGGCAACGATGCGATCCAGGGTGAGGTTTCCCTCCCCGGTCAGATCTTCGTATTCGGCGGCTTCGTACTGCGAGCCAACTCGCTTGGCCATCTGGAGCAGATCAAGAGCTACACCCGTGGCCATCAGGTCAGGTTCGGAAACTTGAACTATACTGCCGACATCCGCGGAGACTTGATCTTTGACGGATTCGAGCCCATGTTAGGTGCGCCGCACAATCATGACGAGCATGACTTAACTCTGCCGTCGGACAGTGTTCGGGAGATCACACCTGCAACTACTCCGGCCCTTAATCCGGAACAAGTTGCGCCATCTGAGGAAGGGTGGATAGACCCCGCCACGGAGGCCGCACTCTCAGTGGCGATAGAGACGGATACTGACTTCACCTCCTACGAGAGCCGTGTTGCCGAACCGTTGGATTCGTCCCCGGCCACAGGCTCCGAGTCGCTTGCGTCCGTGCCTATCGAATCCGATTGGGCACCGATCATGGAGTTTACCTCCGCGGATATCTTTCAGCACTTGCCTTTTGGCGATGTGCTAAATTCATTAAGGTCTCTCTCCTTGTCAGGAGAACCTTGGCCGAACTATGTCCGGCTAGAATGGGACGCGGACGACGAAGAAATTCGCTCTCCACCCACCACCCACTTAATAGCCACTGTCAACAATTTAACCGACATGCTCGACTTCGACTCCAAAGACATCGACGGTATGGACGACGATGCAGGAGACGAACAGGAACCACCACCCACAGGGCGCTGGACAGCCACCTCATCACACGATATATATATGGTGGATACACCCAAAAAAAACAATGACGAGGAACAGAAGGATGCAGCGAAGGATAGCTCCCTCTAGAAGCAACCAAAGCGACGGTGTAGGCGCCGTTCCAAATCCCGCCTTGGCAAAAACAGCGATAACAGCGCAGGAAAAAATAACACCCCGGTCGACTCCGGAGGAAACGACGACCACATTGACCCAGCGATAGAGCAGGATGAACCAGCAAATGGTGAACATAGTACAGAGCCGCTGTCCAATCACATCGACGCCGAGGATAAAGCTCATCAACCTCTCTCCGAAGAGGAAAACAGTCTGGATGACGACGCACACAGGAACGTGGAATAGGAGAACCTCCGTAGAAGGCTTATTGCCACTGCAATGAGTCTGAAGAAGCAAAAGCAAGGGCTTAAGGCCGCGCAGAATACGCTCAACAGTAGATGGAACAAAGTGCTCGACACTGAAGAAAAGTATGGTGGTAGTTGCCATACAAAGAGCTACCCAAAGCGCAAGCTGTTGCCTGAGTTTGATGATGAGGCCGTAGAGCCTACACAGCCGAAGAATAAAACGGCCGATCAGATGGATCGACCACCTCGTGGCCGCGATAGGGCGGCTAACGAGGCCGCACATAAGTCAACACACGATTTACGTGAGGACTTGCGCCAAAAATCCGGTATGACCAGGTACATCTATGGATCTAGGAAGTGTGCTCCGGCACAAAATCAAAACCAAACACTACAACCGTCCGAACGCCACGATACATCCAAATACAGGGGTGCCGCACACCCCCTATGCTTCACCGATGAGGTACTGGATCATGAATTTCCAAAGGGATTCAAGCCCGTGAACATAGAGGTGTACAACAGAACGACAGACCCTGGGGTCTGGATTGAGGACTTCATCCTCCATACCCACATGGCTCGCGGAGACGATCTCCACGCCATTAAATACCTGCCCCTCAAGTTGAAAGGACCAGCTCAACACTGGCTGAAGAGCCTCCCGGAAAATTCAATTGGAAGTTGGGAGGAGGTTGAGGATGCTTTTAGGGCTAATTTTCAAGGGACTTATGTCCGACCTCCGGACGCAGACGATTTAAGTCATATAATTCAATAGCCCGGAGAGTCAGCCCGAAAGCTTTGGAACAGGTTTCTCACTAAGAAGAACCAAATCATCGACTGCCCGGACGCCGAAGCCTTAGCAGCTTTCAAACACAGCGTTCGCGACGAATGGCTCGCCAGACACCTCGGCCAGGAAAAACCAAGGACAATGGCAGCCGTAACAAGCCTCATGACCCGCTTTTGCGCAGGCAAAGATAGCTGGCTGGCCCGTAGTAGCACCAACGACCCAGGCACATCTGAAGTCAGGGATGGTAATGGAAAACCACGATGCAGTAAAAGCAAGCGTCAAAATAACGAAGACAACCCAGACAACACGGCGGTAAACCCCGGATTCAGGGGCTCTCGACCCGGTCAACGGAAAAAGCCTTTCAAAGGCAACAAAGATGGACCGTCCAGCCTCAACAAGATTCTAGACAAATTATGTCAGATCCACGGGACCTCCGATAAACCTGCAAATCACACCCACAGAGAATGCTGGGTCTTCAAGCAGGCCGGCAAACTAAATGCCGAACACAAGGGGAGGGAGACACCAAGTGAAGACGAGGATGAGCCTCGTCAGCCAAGCACTGGGGGACAGAAAAAATTCCCACCAGAGGTCAAAACAGTGAACATGATTCACGTAACAGAAAGAAGGAGCAAAGATGCACTCCGAGACACATGCGCCGTAGAGCCCGTCATGATGGGGAACGTTGCAGAAAACAAAAATTTTCCTACTCGTTTCACCAAGATCCATCTAGGAGTTCATCTAGCAACGAGTCATCGGATGCATCTACATACCTTTGTAGATCGCATGCGGAAGCGTTCAAAGAACGGTGATGATGTAGTCGAACACGACGTGATCCAAATCACCGATGACCAAGCGCCGAACGGACGGCACCTCCGCGTTCAACACACGTACGGGATGGGAGACGTCTCCTCCTTCTTGATCCAGCAAGGGGGAAGGAGAGGTTGATGAAGATCCAGCAGCACGACGGCGTGGTGGTGGATGCAGGGCGTCACAGTAGCAGGGCTTCGCCTATACTATGAGAGAGAGACGTAACGGGGAGAGAGGGAGGCGCCAGGGGCTGGTGTATGAAGTCCCTCCTCTCCCCCACTATATATAGGAGGGCCAAGGGGGGTGGTGCGCCAGCCAAGGAGATCCAATCTCCTAGGTGCGGCAGCCAAGGGGAGATTTCCCTCCCCCCCAAGGCACATAGAGGTGCCTTCCACCATTGGGACTCTTCCCTTAAGTGGAACCCTAGGCGCATGGGCTTTTGGGGCTGGTGCCCTTGGCCCATCTAGGCCAAGGCGCACCCCCTACAGCCCATGTGGCCCCCCGGGACAGGTGGCCCCACCCGGTGGGCCCCCGGGACCCCTCCGGTGGTCCCGGTACAATACCGATAACCCCGAAACTTGTCCCGATGGCCGAAACAGCACTTCCTATATATAATTCTTTACCTCCGGACCATTCCGGAACTCCTCGTGACGTCCGGGATCTCATCCGGGACTCCGAACAACATTCGGGTTACTGCATATACATATCTTCACAACCCTAGCGTCACCGAACCTTAAGTGTGTAGACCCTACGGGTTCGGGAGACAAGCAGACATGACCGAGACGACTGTCCGGTCAATAACCAACAGCGGGATCTGGATACCCATGTTGGCTACCACATGCTCCATGATGATCTCATCGGATGAACCACGATGTCGAGGATTCAATCAACCTCGTATGCAATTCCCTTTGTCAATCGATATGTTACTTGCCCGAGATTCGATCGTCGGTATCCCAATACCTCGTTCAATCTCGTTACCGGCAAGTCACTTTACTCGTACCGTAATGCATGATCCCGTGACCAGACACTTGGTCACTTTGAGCTCATTATGATGATGCATTACCGAGTGGGCCCAGTGATACCTCTCCGTCATACAGAGTGACAAATCCCAGTCTTGATCCATGTCACCCCAACAGACACTTTCGGAGATACCCGTAATCTACCTTTATAGTCACCCAGTTACGTTGTGACGTTTGGTATACCCAAAGCACTCCTACGGTATCCGGGAGTTACACGATCTCATGGTCTAAGGAAAAGATACTTGACATTGGAAAAACTCTAGCAAACGAACTATACGATCTTGTGCTATGTTTAGGATTGGGTCTTGTCCATCACATCATTCTCCTAATGATGTGATCTCGTTATCAATGACATCCAATGTCCATAGTCAGGAAACCATGACTATCTGTTGATCAACGAGCTAGTCAACTAGAGGCTTACTAGGGACATGTTGGTGTCTGTTATTCACACATGTATTACGATTTCCGGATAACACAATTATAGCATGAATAAAGACAATTATCATGAATAAGGAGATATAATAATAATGCTTTTATTACTGCCTCTAGGGCATATTTCCAACAGTCTCCCACTTGCACTAGAGTCAATAATCTAGTTACATTGTGATGAATCGAACACCCATGGAATTCTGGTGTTGATCATGTTTTGCTCTAGGGAGAGGTTTAGTCAACGGATCTGCTACATTCAGGTCCGTATGTACTTTACAAATATCTATGTCTCCATCTTGAACATTTTCACGAATGGAGTTGAAGCGACGCTTGATGTGCCTTGTCTTCTTGTGAAACTTGGGCTCCTTGGCAAGTGCAATAGCTCCAGTGTTGTCACAGAAAAGTTTGATTGGCCCCGACGCATTGGGTATGACTCCTAGGTCGGTGATGAACTCCTTCACCCATATTGCTTCATGTGCTGCCTCCGAGGCTGCCATGTACTCCGCTTCACATGTAGATCCCGCCACGACGCTTTGCTTGCAACTGCACCAGCTTACTGCCCCACCATTCAAAATATACACATATCCGGTTTGTGACTTAGAGTCATCCAGATCTGTGTCGAAGCTAGCGTCGACGTAACCCTTTACGACGAGCTCTTCGTCACCTCCATAAACGAGAAACATTTCCTTAGTCCTTTTCAGGTACTTCAGGATATTCTTGACCGCTGTCCAGTGTTCCTTGCCGGGATTACTTTGGTACCTTCCTACCAAACTTACGGCAAGGTTTACATCAGGTCTGGTACACAGCATGGCATACATAATAGAACCTATGGCTGATGCATAGGGGATGACGCTCATCTCTTCTATATCTTCTGCCGTGGTCGGACATTGAGCTGAGCTCAATTTCATACCTTGTAACACAGGCAAGAACCCCTTCTTAGATTGATCCATATTGAACTTCTTCAATATCTTATCAAGGTATGTGCTTTGTGAAAGACCTATGAGGCGTCTCGATCTATCTCTATAGATTTTGATGCCTAATATATAAGCAGCTTCTCCAAGGTCCTTCATTGAAAAACTCTTATTCAAGTAGGCCTTGATGCTGTCCAAGAGTTCTATATCATTTCCCATCAATAGTATGTCATCTACATATAATATGAGAAATGCTACAGAGCTCCCACTCACTTTCTTGTAAATGCAGGCTTCTCCATAAGTCTGCGTAAACCCAAACGCTTTGATCATCTCATCAAAGCGAATGTTCCAACTCCGAGATGCTTGCACCAGCCCATAAATCGAGCGTTGGAGCTTGCACACCTTGTCAACATTCTTAGGATCGACAAAACCTTCCGGCTGCATCATATACAATTCTTCCTTAAGGAAACCATTAAGGAATGCCGTTTTGACGTCCATTTGCCATATCTCATAATCGTAGAATGCGGCAATTGCTAACATGATTCGGACGGACTTTAGCTTCGCTACCGGTGAGAAAGTCTCATCGTAGTCAACCCCTTGAACTTGTCGATAACCCTTAGCGACAAGTCGAGCTTTATAGATGGTCACATTACCATCCGCGTCTGTCTTCTTCTTAAAGATCCATTTATTTTCTATGGCTCGCCGTTCAACGGGCAAGTCAGTCAAAGTCCATACTTCGTTTTCATACATGGATCCTATCTCGGATTTCATGGCTTCTAGCCATTTGTCTGGAATCGGGCCCGCCATCGCTTCTTCATAGTTCGAAGGTTCACCGTTGTCCAACAACATGATTTCTAAGACAGGGTTGCCGTACCACTCTGGTGCGGAACGTGTCCTTGTGGACCTACGAAGTTCAGTAGCAACTTGATCTGAAGTTTCATGATCATCATCATTAACTTCCTCTCTAGTCGGTGCAGGCACCTCAGGAACATTTTCTTGAGCTGGCGCACTTACCGGTTCAAGAGGTAATACTTCATCAAGTTCTACTTTCCTCCCACTTATTTCTTTCGAGAGAAACTCTTTCTCTAGAAAGGATCCATTCTTGGCAACAAAGATCTTGCCTTCGGATCTGAGGTAGAAGGTATACCCAATAGTTTCTTTAGGGTATCCTATGAAGACGCATTTTTCCGACTTGGGTTCGAGCTTTTCAGGTTGAAGTTTCTTGACATAAGCATCGCATCCCCAAACTTTTAGAAACGACAGCTTAGGTTTCTTCCCAAACCATAATTCATACGGTGTCGTCTCAACGGATTTCGACGGAGCCCTATTTAAAGTGAATGCGGCAGTCTCTAAAGCATAGCCCCAAAATGATAGCGGTAAATCGGTAAGAGACATCATAGATCGCACCATATCTAATAGAGTGCGATTACGACGTTCGGACACACCATTACGCTGAGGTGTTCCAGGCGGCGTGAGTTGTGAAACTATTCCACATTTTCTTAAGTGTGTGCCAATTCGTGACTCAAGTATTCTCCTCCACGATCTGATCGCAAACTTGATTTTCTGTCACGTTGATTCTCAACCTCACTCTGAAATTCCTTGAACTTTTCAAAGGTTTCAGACTTGTGTTTCATTAAGTAGACATACCCATATCTACTCAAGTCATCAGTGAGGGTGAGAACATAACGATAGCCACGAGCCTCAACACTCATTGGACCGCACACATCAGTATGTATGATTTCCAATAAGTTGGTTGCTCGCTCCATTGTTCCTGAGAACGGAGTCTTGGTCATCTTACCCATGAGGCATGGTTCGCACGTGTCAAATGATTCGTAATCAAGAGACTCTAAAAGTCCATCTGCATGGAGCTTCTTCATGCGTTTGACACCTATGTGACCAAGGCGGCAGTGCCACAAGTATGTGGGACTATCATTATCAACCTTACATCTTGGTACACATGAATATGTGTAGCATTACGCTCGAGATTCATTAAGAATAAACCATTCACAGGAGCATGACCATAAAACATATCTCTCATATAAATAGAACAACCATTATTCTCGGATTTAAATGAGTAGCCATCTCGAATTAAACGAGATCCTGATACAATGTTCATGCTCAAAGCTGGTACTAAATAACAATTATTGAGGTTTAAAACTAATCCCGTGGTAAATGTAGAGGTAGCGTGCCGACGGCGATCACATCGACCTTGGAACCATTCCCGACGCGCATCGTCACCTCGTTCTTCGCCAGTCTCCGTTTATTCCGCAGCTCCTGCTTTGAGTTACAAATGTGAGCAACCGCACCGGTATCAAATACCCAGGAGCTACTACGAATATGGTAAGGTACACATCAATTACATGTATATCACATATACCTTTTGTGTGCCGGCCTTCTTGTCCGCTAAGTATTTGGGGCAGTTCCGCTTCCAGTGACCACTTCCCTTGCAATAAAAGCACTCAGTCTCGGGCTTGGGTCCATTCTTTGGCTTCTTCCCGCAGCTTGCTTACCGGGCCGGCAACTCCCTTGCCGTCCTTCTTGAAGTTCTTTTTACCTTGCCTTTCTTGAACTTAGTGGTTTTATTACCATCAACACTTGATGTTCCTTTTGACTTCTACCTCTGCTGATTTCAGCATTGAAAATACTCAGGAATGGTCTTTTCCATCCCCTGCATATGAAGTTCATCACAAAGCTCTTGTAGCTCGGTGGAAGCGACTGAAGGATTCTGTCAATGACCGCGTCATCCGGGAGATTAACTCCCAGCTGAGTCAAGCGGTTATGTAACCCAGACATAGTGAGTATGTGCTCACTGACAGAACTATTTTCCTCCATCTTACAGCTGAAGAACTTGTCGGAGACTTCATATCTCTCGACCCGGGCATGATCTTGAAAAACCATTTTCAGCTCTTCGAACATCTCATATGCTCTGTGTCTCTCAAAACGCTTTTGGAGCCCCGGTTCTAAGCTGTAAAGCATGCCGCACTGAACGAGGGAGTAATCATCAGCACGTGTCTGCCAAGCGTTCATAACGTCTTGGTTCTGTGGGACGGTGCGTCACCTAGCGGTGCTTAGGACATAATCTTTCTTGGCAGCTATGAGGATGATCCTCAGGTTCCGGACCCAGTCCGTATAGTTGCTGCCATCGTCTTTCAGCTTGGTTTTCTCTAGGAACGCGTTGAAGTTGAGGACAACGTGGGCCATTTGATCTACAAGACATATTGTAAAGATTTTAGACTAAGTTCATGATAATTAAGTTCATCTAATCAAATTATTCAATGAACTCCCACTCAGATAGACATCCCTCCAGTCATCTAAGTATAACATGATCCGAGTTAACTAGGCCGTGTCCGATCATCACGTGAGACGGACTAGTCAACATCGGTGAACATCTTCATGTTGATCGTATCTTCTATACGACTCATGCTCGACCTTTCGGTCTTCTGTGTTCCGAGGCCATGTCTGTACATGCTAGGCTCGTCAAGTCAACCTAAGTGTTTGCATGTGTAAATCTGTCTTACACCCGTTGTATGTGAATGTTGGAATCTATCACACCCGATCATCACGTGGTGCTTCGAAACAACGAACTGTCGCAACGGTGCACAGTTAGGGAAACACTTTCTTGAAATTATTATGAGGGATCATCTTATTTACTACCGTCGTTCTAAGTAAAAAAGATGCAAAAACATGATAAACATCACATGCAATCAAATAATAATAGGTGACATGATATGGCCAATATCACATAGCTCCTTTGATCTCCATCTTGGGGCTCCATGATCATCTTGTCACCGGCTTGACACCATGATCTCCATCATCGTGTCTCCATGAAGTTGCTCGCCAACTATTACTTCTACTACTATGGCTAACGCGTTTAGCAATAAAGTAAAGTAATTTACATGGCGTTTCTCAATGACACGCAGGTCATATAAAAGAATAAAGACAACTCCTATGGCTCCTGCCGGTTGTCATACTCATCGACATGCAAGTCGTGATTTCTATTACAATAGCATGAACATCTCATACATCACATATAGATCATTCATCATTCATCACAACTTTCGCCATATCATATCACAAACCACTTGCTGCAAAAAACAAGTTAGACGTCCTCTAGTTGATGTTGCAAGTTTTACGTGGCTGAATTTAGGGTTCTAGCAAGAACGACTTCTTACCTACGTTAAAGCCACAACGTGATTTGTCAACTTCTATTTACCCTTCATAAGGACCCTGTTCATCGAATCCGCTCCAACTAAAGTGGGAGAGACAGACACCCGCCAGCCACCTTATGCAACTAGTGCATGTTAGTCGGTGGAACCGGTCTCACGTAAGCGTACGTGTAAGGTTGGTCTGGGCCGCTTCATCCCACAATGCCGCTGAAGCAAGAAAAGACTAGTAGCGGCAAGAAATTTGACAAATCTATGCCCACAACAAATTGTGTTCTACTCGCGCAAGAAGAACTACGCATAGACCTAGCTCATGATGCCACTGATGGGGAACGTTGCAGAAAACAAAAATTTTCCTACTCGTTTCACCAAGATCCATCTAGGAGTTCATCTAGCAACGAGTCATCGGATGCATCTACATACCTTTGTAGATCGCGTGCGGAAGCGTTCAAAGAACGGTGATGATGTAGTCGAACACGACGTGATCCAAATCACCGATGACCAAGCGCCGAACGGACGCCACCTCCGCGTTCAACACACGTACGGGATGGGAGACGTCTCCTCCTTCTTGATCCAGCAAGGGGGAAGGAGAGGTTGATGAAGATCCAGCAGCACGACGGCGTGGTGGTGGATGCAGGGCGTCACAGTAGCAGGGCTTCGCCTATACTATGAGAGAGAGACGTAACGGGGAGAGAGGGAGGCGCCAGGGGCTGGTGTATGAAGTCCCTCCTCTCCCCCACTATATATAGGAGGGCCAAGGGGGGTGGTGCGCCAGCCTAGGAGATCCAATCTCCTAGGTGCGGCAGCCAAGGGGAGGTTTCCCTCCCCCCCAAGGCACATAGAGGTGCCTTCCACCATTGGGACTCTTCCCTTAAGTGGAACCCTAGGCGCATGGGCTTTTGGGGCTGGTGCCCTTGGCCCATCTACGCCAAGGAGCACCCCCTACAGCCCATGTGGCCCCCCCGGGACAGGTGGCCCCACCCGGTGGGCCCCCGGGACCCCTCCGGTGGTCCCGGTACAATACCGATAACCCCGAAACTTGTCCCGATGGCCGAAACAGCACTTCCTATATATAATTCTTTACCTCCAGACCATTCCGGAACTCCTCGTGACGTCCGGGATCTCATCCGGGACTCCGAACAACATTCGGGTTACTGCATATACATATCTTCACAACCCTAGCGTCACCGAACCTTAAGTGTGTAGACCCTACGGGTTCGGGAGACAAGCAGACATGACCGAGACGACTCTCCGGTCAATAACCAACAGCGGGATCTAGATACCCATGTTGGCTCCCACATGCTCCACGATGATCTCATCGGATGAACCACGATGTCGAGGATTCAATCAACCCCGTATGCAATTCCCTTTGTCAATCGATATGTTACTTGCCCGAGATTCGATCGTCGGTATTCCAATACCTCGTTCAATCTCGTTACCGGCAAGTCACTTTACTCGTACCGTAATGCATGATCCCGTGACCAGACACTTGGTCACTTTGAGCTCATTATGATGATGCATTACCGAGTGGGCCCAGTGATACCTCTCCGTCATACGGAGTGACAAATCCCAGTCTTGATCCATGTCACCCCAACAGACACTTTCGGAGATACCCGTAATCTACCTTTATAGTCACCCAGTTACGTTGTGACGTTTGGTATACCCAAAGCACTCCTACGGTATCCGGGAGTTACACGATCTCATGGTCTAAGGAAAAGATACTTGACATTGGAAAAACTCTAGCAAACGAACTATACGATCTTGTGCTATGTTTAGGATTGGGTCTTGTCCATCACATCATTCTCCTAATGATGTGATCTCGTTATCAATGACATCCAATGTCCATAGTCAGGAAACCATGACTATCTGTTGATCAACGAGCTAGTCAACTAGAGGCTTACTAGGGACATGTTGGTGTCTGTTATTCACACATGTATTACGATTTCCGGATAACACAATTATAGCATGAATAAAGACAATTATCATGAATAAGGAAATATAATAATAATGCTTTTATTATTGCCTCTAGGGCATATTTCCAACACGTCACCCCTAAGTTCAACCCTTGGTCGGCCTGCCTAATCACCTTTGATCGCATGGATCACCTGACAAGTATCCGGCATGGAGGATTGGCTGCCTTGGTGCTAGACCCAATTATTGATGGATACCATCTCACCCAAGTCCTCATGGACGGCAACAGTAGTCTTAATCTGATATATCAGGACACTGTCCGCAAAATGGGGATAGACCCGACAAGAATTAGCCCAAGTAATACTACCTTCAAAGGAGTAATACCAGGCTCAGAGGCCCGATGTACGGGCTCTCTAGCATTAGAGGTTGTATTCGGTTCTCCCGACAACTTCCGAAGTGAAAAATTAACCTTCGACACCGCTCCATTCTGAAGCGGCTATCAAGCACTACTCGGAAGAACAGCTTTCGCTCATTTTAAGGCAGTACCGCATTACGCTTCTCTTAAGCTTAAGATGCACGGTCCCTGCGGCATCATCACAGTTAGCGGAAATATTGAGCGTTCCTTACGCGCGGAAGAACGTGTGGCGGCTTTAACAGCCGAACACTAAACGACCTCTCCAACCAGAATAAATGATCGGTCGTCAAGACCACGGACACGGCTAGACGAGTCCGGCGCATCACTAGCTGTAACAGCTTACATAAATCTGTGATTGGCTTGATGGTTATACCCGCATAGGCGGTACCAGGGGCTTCCTGCATGTAAAAAGGACTACAGTTCGGCTCGACCTTACTTATCTTGAATTTTAATGGTTTATTGAGAATAACCAATTTTTCACACGACAACTTTCACCTAAGTTTTTCTCTTTTACAGACGATAATCGTGCTACACCCTCCCAGGATACGGCACAACGGAGACACAGGCGCAGACGTGCAATAGGGCCCCGCTCAAAGGTTTCTTTTTAGATTAAGACCCTGTGTAAACCTTTTTTACTGTCTCTTATTGCTTCACATCCTCCGGATACTCAATATAACCGAGAGGGATGCTGACGTTATTGGCATTTCGCCACGTCAGAATAATGCACATACCTGGACACTCGGGGTTCATTATCAAGGGCGTTACTCAGCCCGGTATATGTTGTAAAGACCGAATACCTTAGGGAGTGTTTAGCGTCGCGAGTTTGGCCTTATATGCATCAGCTCCGAATCATGTCTTTGGTCAAATGTTGGGTTTGCCCGGCTCTCGCGTTTTGCTACCTTACATTCCGCTCTATCGGCCAAGGTGGCACCGGGAGAACTACTGCGATTGTGCCTTGGTTCATCCGGATGAGCACCTCAGTAGAGAAAGCCGAAAATTGACTGTCATGATAAAGCGCGAGACTGGTCAACCACTCAATGACTTAGCGGAATCCTCTGGATTCCTACGCATTAACGAAGGGCCGGTTTTCCCGGTCACGTACGTATGCGCCCCGTGCTCGGACGAGCGCGGAAATACCAGGGGCTATATAGTAGCCCCACTGTCAAACTCCTATGGGTAAGTGAAAGTGTTAAAGCAATATAGTCCGATTGCCTCGTTTGCCATGCTATATAACGACTGCACATGAGGCATAATAATACTTTCAGGCAAAAGTATAAACACAACCTTTATAATTCAAATAACATTGTTCTTACAATGGGGATACATGTCACTAGAACATAATATTCTTCGAGCACCGAGCCTCTATTAAACGAGCGCCTTCGAGGACTTCTTCAAAGTAGTGCTCGGCCGATACTCGGCCTACGGCAGTTTTCGCGTAGGCGGTTTGACAGAGAGGCGAGGAGGGTGAGGGAGTAGCGGATTCAACTTACTTACTGCTGGAAAGGTCGGGCTATGCGATTTGATGGCGCGCTACTGTTTGGATCCATGTGTTAGAGTTAGTTTGGGTTAGTTTGAACTCAACTAACCCAAAAATATCCAAACAGGAGGGTTAGTTTGGGTTACTATTTGGATCCATGTGTTAGAGTTAGTTTGGGTTAGTTTGAACTCAACTAACCCAAAAAAAATCTAACCCACCCAAGAGGTACTTATTTGGGTTAGTTCTTCTCGGGACACTAAAAAACACATTTTTCTCTCGCTCTCCCCGCAGCAGATCCCTCCTCACTTCCTCGAAGCTTATCGTCCTCTCCCTCCCTCCCTCTCGCACCGCCCATGAAGGCACCTCGCCATATCCGTGCTCCATTTAACCCTGTCATCCAAACACCTCTTTCACTAGAGTTACTTCAGGGTTAGTTCAGGACTAGAATCTAAATCTAACCTTTAACTGAGTTAGAGTATCCAAACAGGGCCAGGCGGTACGACCGGGGTGATGCCCCCCTTCCGTTCTGCACTCTAATCTGGTGCATGACACGTATTACGTCGACCCGGATGCTGCTAGTAGTGGCGGACCTAGAAATAAAATTGAGGGTGTGCACCCTTTAAAAAATTTAAAGTCTATTTCAATTAGCTTGCATGGACCTTAAAAATAAGTTATTTTTTACATGGTGAAAAAATGTTGTCTAAAAATCTGGGTGTGCCATGGCACACCTGGCACACCCCCTGGGTATGCCACTGGCTGCTGGCTGTCCCACATGTCAGCGAAGTAGTACGTAGTAGTAAGAAGAAGCGAAGAATCATGCGGTATAAGTCTTTCTAGAGATTCCAACAAGTGACTAGACTACACCGCGTGTAGTATCTCAAATCTCCCTTCCGGTTTATAGGGCTCAAATCTCAAATCTCATCAACCAAGGCATTTTGCGATTGGAGGAATGTATCTCGTACTTTACAAAACTACCCTAATTAAACTCATGCATTAATTACGTAGTTCTCTCGTTTTCCTCCCCGCCTTGGTCGCGGCGCACAATATTGACCACTCCTATATGACTAGCCGCTCTATCTACATGCGGGACATCAAAGCATCCGGGCCCACGTGCCATCCACCAAATCACAACGAGGTGCTTGATACGTCTCCAATGTATCTATAATTTTTGATTGCTCCATGCTATATTATCCACTGTTTTGGGCAATATTGGGCTTTATTTTCCACTTTTATATTATTTTTGGGACTAACCTATTAACCGGAGGCCCAGCCCAGATTTGTTTTTTATGCCTATTTCAGTGTTTCGAGGAAAAGGAATATCAAACGGAGTAAAAACGGAACGAAATCAACTGGATAAGTTAATTTTGGAAGGAAACCTATCGGATAGACTTGGCCCCTACGTCAGAAGATGAAGGAGGTGCTCACGAGGGTAGGGGGCGCGCCCACCCCCCTGGGGCGCGCCCCCTGCCTCGTGCCCCCCCTTCGGTCTACCGACGTACCCCTTGTACCCATATATACCTACGTATCGTAAAACTTCCAGAACAGAGATTACATCTAGAGTTCCGTTGCCGCAAGCCTCCGTAGCCACCAAAAGTCAATCGGGACCCTGTTCTGGCACCCTGCCGGAGGGGGGGAACCCTCACCGGTGCCCATCTTCATCATCCCGGAGCTCTCCATGACGAGGAGGGAGTAGTTCACCCTTGGGGCTGAGGGTATGTACCAGTAGCTATGTGTTTGATCTCTCTCTCTCTCTCGTGTTCTTGATTTGGCACGATCTTGATGTATTGCGAGCTTTGCTATTATAGTTGGATCTTATGTTTCTCCTCCCCTCTTCTCTCTTGTAATGAATTGAGTTTCCCATTTGAAGTAATCTTATCGGATTGAGTCTTTAAAGATTTGAGAACACTTGATGTATGTCTTGCCGTGCATATCTGTGGTGACAATGGGATACCACGTGATTCACTTGATGCATGTTTTGGTGATCAACTTGCGGGTTCCGCCCATGGACCTATGCATAGGGGTTGGCACACGTTTTCGTCGTGATTCTCCAGTAGAAACTTTGGGGCACTCTTTGAGGTCCTTTGTGTTGGTTGAATAGATGAATCTGAGATTGTGTGATGCATATCATATAATCATACCCACGGATACTTGAGGTGACATTGGAGTATCTAGGTGACATTAGGGTTTTGGTTGATTTGTGTCTTAAGGTGCTATTCTAGTACGAACTCTAGGGCTGTTTGTGACACCTATAGGAATAGCCCAACGGATTGATTGGAAAGAATAACTTTGAGGTGGTTTCGTACCCTACCATAATCTCTTAGTTCGTTCTCCTCTATTAGTGACTTTGGAGTGACTCTTTGTTGCATGTTGAGGGATAGTTATGTGATCCAATTATGTTATTATTGTTGAGAGGACTTACACTAGCGAAAGTATGAACCCTAGGCCTTGTTTCCTAGCATTGCAATACCGTTTACGCTCACTTTTATCATTAGTTACCTTGCTGTTTTTATAATTTCAGATTACAAATACCTTTATCTACTATCCATATACCACTTGTATCACCATCTCTTCGCCGAACTAGTGCACCTATACAATTTACCATTGTATTGGGTGTGTTGGGGACACAAGAGACTCTTTGTTATTTGGTTGCAGGGTTGCTTGAGAGAGACCATCTTCATCCTACGCCTCCTACGGATTGATAAACCTTAGGTCATCCACTTGAGGGAAATTTGCTACTGTCCTACAAACCTCTGCACTTGGAGGCCCAACAACGTCTACAAGAAGAAGGTTGTGTAGTAGACACCAAGCTCTTTTCTGGCGCCGTTGCCGGGGAGGTGAGTGCTTGAAGGTATATCTTTAGATCTTGTAATCGAGTCTTTTAGTTTCTTGTTTTATCACTAGTTTAGTTTATAAAAGAAAACTACAAAAAAAATGGAATTGAGTTTGTCTCATACGCTTCACCTTTTTAATATCTTTCGTGAGTATGATGGAAAGGATAATTGTGCTGAAGTGCTAGAAGAAGAAATCTATAAAATGTTTGGCACTAAATATTTGAATGATGAGCATGATTGCAATGTTGTTAGTATGAATTCCTTGAATATCCATGATGCTAATGATATGCAAAGCCACAAGCTTGGGGAAGCTATGTTTGATGAAGATGATATTTTTTGTCCCCCAAGTTTTGATGAGCAAATTTATTATGATGAAAGCATGCCTCGTATTTATGATGATTATATTGATGAAAGTGGATTTGGAGAAGTCATGACTTTATTTTGTGATGAATCCACTATTCCGGAAGAGGTTTCAATTGATTATGAGAACAAAGTTGCTATCTATGATGATTATTGTGATGAATTGTATGCTATTAAGAATAATAATAACAATGGAACTTGTCATCTTGATTTCAATTTTCAATCCCATGATAGTTACTTTGTTGAGTTTGCTCCCACTATTATTCATGAGAAGAATTTTGCTTGTGTGGAGAGTAGTAAAATTTCTATGCTTGTAGATCATGAAAAGAATGCTTTAGGTGCTGGTTATATTATTAAATTCATTCATGATGCTACTGAAAATTATTATGAGGGAGGAATATATGCTTGTAGGAGTTGCAATAATATCAAGTTTCCTCTCTATGTGCTTAAAATCTTGAAGTATGCTTGTTTTGCTTTCCTATGCAAGTTGATTATTGTTTACATAAGTTGTTTGCTCACAAAATCCCTATGCATAGGAAGTGGGTTAGACTTAAATGTGCTAATCATATTCTTCATGATGCTCTCTTTATGTTACAATTCTTATCCTTTATGTGAGCATCATTGAAATCATCATGCCTAGCTAGGGGCGTTAAACGATAACGCTTGTTGGGAGGCAACCCAACTTTATTTTTGTTCCTTGATTTTTGCTCCTGTTTAGTAATAAATAATTTATCTAGCCTCTGTTATGATTGAGTTTTTATGTTTTAATTAGTGTTTGTGCCAAGTAGAACTGTTGGGAAGACTTGGGGAAAGTCTTTTTGATCTTGCTGTAAAAAACAGAAACTTTAGCGCTCACGAGAATCGCTGTCATTTTTATTTGGAGAGTGATATTTAGTTAATTATTTTTGCAGATGATTAATAGATAAATTACTCAGGTCCAGAAATTTATTTTAGAATTTTATGAGTTCCAGAAGTATACGTTTGATCCAGATTACTACAGACTGTTCTGTTTTTGACAGATTCTGTTTTCGATGTGTTGTTTGCTTATTTTGATGAATCTATGGCTAGTAAAATAGTTTATAAACCATAGAGAAGTTGGAATAAAGTAGGTTTAACACCAATATAAATAAAGAATGAGTTCATTACAGTACCTTGAAGTGGTCTTTTGTTTTCTTATACTAACGGAGCTTACGAGTTTTCTGTTAAGTTTTGTGTTGTGAAGTTTTCAAGTTTTGGGTAAGGATTCGATGGACTATGGAATAAGGAGTGGCAAGAGCCTAAGCTTGGGGATGCCCAAGGAACCCCAAGGTAATATTCAAGGACAACCAAGAGCCTAATCTTGGGGATGCCCCGGAAGGCATCCCCTCTTTCGTCTTTGTTCATCGGTAACTTTACTTGGAGCCATATTTTTATTCGCCACATGATATGTGTTTTGCTTGGAGCGTCAATTTATTTTGTTAGGATTTGCTTGCTGTTATTTAGAACAATGTTCTGCATCTTTTATTTCAATAAAAGTGGCATTTATAGCCTTTACTATGCCTATGTTACAAGTATACATGTTGCTGTTTGAAAACAGAAGGTTTACCGCTGTTGCAATAATTCCCTGGAAAAGTCAGAATGTGATAAAATGTCGAAACATTTTTCATATTAAGATATGATAAATTTACTACAGTGGGAATTTTCTTTCATAATTTTTGGAGCTAGGGAAGTATGGATGTTGCAGCATTCTTTATAGACTATCCTGTTTAGGCAGATTGCTGTTATGTTTGCATTGTTTGCATATGGTTGCTTCTTTAATGATTCTATTTGAGGATAGGACTATTAAATATGCAGAGGCATTTAGTATGCAATGTTGAATAATAATTTTAGTGATTTGCTACAGTAGATTATGATAAGGTTTTTGCAATGGTTTATACTAACTTATCTCATGAGTCCTTGTTGAGTTTTGTGTGGATGAAGCTTTTGAGATTTAGGGAGACCGTGATATGAGAGGAATTAAGGAGACACAAAAGCTCAAGCTTGGGGATGCCCAAGGCACCCCAAGACAATATTTCAAGAAGTCTCAAGCGTCTAAGCTTGGGGATGCCCCGGTTGGCATCCCACCTTTCTTCTTCAACAATTATCGGTTAGTATCGGTTGATCCTAAGTTTTTGCTTCTTCACATGATGTTTGCCATTCTTAGAATGTCATTTTATTTTGCTTTACTTGCTGTTTGAATAGAATACCAAGATCTTAAATTATTAAATGTTAGAGAGTCTTCACATAGTTGCATAATTATTCGACTACTCATTGATCTTCACTTATATCTTTCGGAGTAGTTTGTCGATGCTCTAGTGCTTCACTTATATCTTTTAGAGCATGGTGGTAGTTTTATTTTGAAGAAATATATGAACTCTCATGCTTCACTTAGATTATTTTGGGAGTCTTAAATATCATGGTAATTTGCTTAAATAATCCTAATATGATAGGCATCCAAGAATAGTAAAAACTTTCATATAGAGTATTGAATACTAAGAGAAGTTTGATGCTTGATGATTGTTTTGAGATATGGAGATGGTGATATTAGAGTCATGCTAGTTGAGTAGTTGTGAATTTGAGAAATACATGTGTTAAAGTTTGTGATTCCCGTAGCATGCACGTATGGTGAACCGTTATGTGATGAAGTCGGAGCATGATTTATTTATTGATTGTCCTCCTTATGAGTGGCGGTCGGGGACGAGCGATGGTCTTTTCCTACCAATCTATCCCCCTAGGAGCATGCGCGTAGTACTTTGCTTTGATAACTTGTAGATTTTTTCAATAAGTATATGAGTTCTTTATGACTAATGTTGGGTCCATGGATTATGCGCACTCTCACCCTTCCACCTTTGCTAGCCTCTCTAGCACCACGCACCTTTCGCCGGTATCATACACCCACCATATACCTTCCTCAAAACAGCCACCATACCTACCTATTATGGCATTTCCATAGCCATCCTGAGATATATTGCCATGCAACTTTCCACCGTTCCGTTTATTATGACACGCTTCATCATTGTCATATTGCTTAGCCTGATCATGTAGTTGACATCGTATTTGTGGCGAAGCCACCGTTCATAATTCTTTCATACATGTCACTCTTGATTCATTTCATATCCCGGTACACCGCCAGAGGCATTCATATAGAGTCATATCTTGTTCTAAGTATTGAGTTGTAATTCTTGAGTTGTAAGTAAATAAAAGTGTGATGATCATCATTATTAGAGCATTGTCCCAGTGAGGAAAGGATGATGGAGACTATGATTCCCCCATAAGTCGGGATGAGACTTCAGACGAAAATAAATAAATGAAAGAGGCCAAAGAAGCCCAAATAAAAAAAAGAAAAGAGGCCATAAAAAAGATAAGGCCCAAAAAAATAAAAAAATGAGAGAAAAAGAGAGAAGGGGCAATGCTACTATCCTTTTACCACACTTGTGCTTCAAAGTAGCACAATGATCTTCATGATAGAGAGTCTCCTATGTTGTCGCTTTCATATACTAGTGGGAATCTTTCATTATAGAACTTGGCTTGTATATTCCAATGACGGGCTTCCTCAAAATGCACTAGGTCTTTGTGAGCAAGCAAGTTGGATGCACACCCACTAGTTTCTTCTGTTGAGCTTTCATATACTTATAGCTCTAGTGCATCCGTTGCATGGCAATCCCTACTCACTCACATTGATATCTATTGATGGGCATCTCCATAGCCCGTTGGTACGCCTAGTTGATGTGAGACTATCTTCTCCTTTTTGTCTTCTCCACAACCACCATTCTATTCCACCTATAGTGCTATGTCCATGGCTCACGCTCATGTATTGCGTGAAGATTGAAAAAGTTTGAGAACATCAAAAGTATGAAACAATTGCTTGGCTTGTCATCGGGGTTGTGCATGATTTAAATATTTTGTGTGGTGAAGATAGAGCATAGCCAGACTATATGATTTTGTAGGGATAACTTTCTTTAGCCATGTTATTTTGAGAAAACATAATTGCTTAGTTAGTATGCTTGAAGTATTATCATTTTTATGTCAATATGAACTTTTGTCTTGAATCTTATGGATCTAAATATTCATACCACAATTAAGAAGAATCACATTGAAATTATGCCAAGTAGCACTCCGTATCAAAAATTCTGTTTTTATCATTTACCTACTCGAGGACGAGCTGGAATTAAGCTTGGGGATGCTTGATACGTCTCCAACGTATCTATAATTTTTTATTGCTCCATGCTATATTATCCACTGTTTTGGGCAATATTAGGCTTTATTTTCCACTTTTATATTATTTTTGGGACTAACCTATTAATCGGAGGCCCAGCCCAGATTTGCTGTTTTATGCCTATTTCAGTGTTTCGAGGAAAAGGAATATCAAACGGAGTCAAAACGGAACGAAATCAACCGGATAAGTTATTTTTGGAAGGAAACCTACCGGATAGACTTGGACCCTACGTCAGAAGATGAAGGAGGTGCTCACGAGGGTAGGGGGCGCGCACACCCCCCTGGGGCGCGCCCCCTTGCCTCGTGGCCCCCCCTTCGATCCACCGACGTACCCCTTGTACCCATATATACCTACGTATCGTAAAACTTCCAGAACGGAGATTAGATCTGGAGTTCCGCCGCCGCAAGCCTCTGTAGCCACCAAAAGTCAATCGGGGCCCTGTTTCGGCACCCTGCCAGAGGGGGGGACCCTCACCGGTGCCCATCTTCATCATCCCGGTGCTCTCCATGACGAGGAGGGAGTAGTTCACCCTCGGGGCTGAGGGTATGTACCAGTAACTATGTGTTTGATCTCTCTCTCTCTCTCTCATGTTCTTGATTTGGCACGATCTTGATGTATCGCGAGCTTTGCTATTATAGTTGGATCTTATGTTTCTCCTCCCCCTCTTCTCTCTTGTAATGAATTGAGTTTCCCCTTTGAAGTAATCTTATCGGATTGAGTCTTTAAAGATTTGAGAAAACTTGATGTATGTCTTGCCGTGCGTATCTGTGGTGACAATGGGATACCACGTGATTCACTTGATGTATGTTTTGGTGATCAACTTGCGGGTTCCGCCCATGAACCTATGCATAGGGGTTGGCACACGTTTTCATCGTGATTCTCCGGTGGAGACTTTGGGGCACTCTTTGAGGTCCTTTGTGTTGGTTGAATAGATGAATCTGAGATTGTGTGACGCATATCATATAATCATACCCACGGATACTTGAGGTGAAATTGGAGTATCTAGGTGACATTAGGGTTTTGGTTGATTTGTGTCTTAAGGTGTTATTCTAGTACGAACTCTAGGGCTGTTTGTGACACCTATAGGAATAGCCCAACGGATTGGTTGGAAAGAATAACTTTGAGGTGGTTTCGTACCCTACCATAATCTCTTCGTTCGTTCTCCGCTATTAGTGACTTTGGAGTGACTCTTTGTTGCATGTTGAGGGATAGTTATGTGATCCAATTATGTTATTGTTGTTGAGAGGACTTACACTAGCGGAAGTATGAACCCTAGGCCTTGTTTCCTAGCATTGCAATACCGTTTACGCTCACTTTTATCATTAGTTACCTTGCTGTTTTTATAATTTCAGATTACAAATACCTTTATCTACTATCCATATACCACTTGTATCACCATCTCTTCGCCGAACTAGTGCCCCTATAGAATTTACCATTGTATTGGGTGTGTTGGGGACACAAGAGACTCTTTGTTATTTGGTTGCAGGGTTGCTTGAGAGAGACCATCTTCACCCTACGCCTCCTACGGATTGATAAACCTTAGGTCATCCACTTGAGGGAAATTTGCTACTGTCCTACAAACCTCTGCACTTGGAGGCCCAACAACGTCTACAAGAAGAAGGTTGTGTAGTAGACATAAGTACTACAGTCGAAACTCACCGGTCACCCCGGTGTGGCCGTCATGACCCGTCATATAAAAAACCCACACCTTTACCAGTAGTGGTAGAGAGGCCTCGAAGTTGGACTGGACGAAGCAACCATCGTTTCACTGGAACGCTCGTTGAAGCCCTTTCTCCCCTTTCTTGAAGAAAACCTCACTCCAGGCTACTCACTTCTGCCATTTTTCTTCTGTACCGACGAAGGAAAGGTGGGCGAATTAGTGATGCTGCTAGATTTTCATTCCAAGAATCTTATTTTTGCGAAGCACCGACCGATTCTCACAGCCTATTCTTTTCCTGTTTTCATTGCGATTGTGGTTTCCTTTCGATTGCTTTTTGTTTGTCAGTTCATTGATGGATCCTGGAGCACTAGGCAAAGAGTTGCTAGCGGACAACCCACTGGAGACATCGATCTCTAGGAAGCGAGCACCGACCAACGAGTTGACCATGTTGGCGGGCCAACCCGTGGAGACGAGGAACTCCAAGAAACAAGCACTGGCCAAAGAGTTGACGACGTTGGCGGACGAACTCCTCAAAGAAAGTTGGAAGAACAGCAAGGGCCCCACCGTGCCTACCCCAGAAACTCTGATGGCCACCTATGCGAGGCTCAAGGCCGAGTTTGAGGAGATAGTCTCCATTGAGAAGCATTATTCCCCTAGCAAGGTGATGGCCCCCATCGAGGACGAGGAGATGGCCCCCGGAGGGATGGGATCCCCCGGCGAGCTGGACAAGGTAAAAAATAATGGCTTATTACTGAAAGTTGTGGTTTTTGATTATTTGCAATGTGCTTGCTAATATGTTAGGGTTGTGCAGGTGCCGATGGACGTCCTTGATCATTCTGATGTCATGGCCCGTCCTATGGACAACGCCCCAGAGATCGTTTTCGATGTTGCGGTCCGTCCTGTTGGCATCGCCCCGGAGATCGATTCCGATGCCGCTGTCCAGCCTATGGACATCGCCCTAGAGATCGATTCCGATGTCGCAGTCAGTCCTGTGGACATCGCCCCAGAGATCGATTCCCATGCCGCTGTCCGTGCTGTGGTCATTGCCCGAGAGATCGATGACAAGAAATAGTTCTTCGCGCTAATTCTTCATGGTAGTTTGCATTGCCCTGTGTTTAATTACCAGAACGATGTGTGTTATCAACCCATCTTAGGGCTAGTGCACTGTCTTGTGTGGGCGGTACTTGCTACTTTTGTTTGATAGTGAATCATGCAAACCCTCTTCGAGTTATGGAAACAGATGTATCCTCACCTGCTTTTGATGTAATATATGGCATGCTTAGATGTAAGTTTGAACTATTTATCATATCAGCAGGGCTTATTTGATGATTCTTGGTGTTAGTAGGCTAGCTACTATGCGAGCTATAGCACTTGCAAAACACTCACCGAAGAGAAATGTTGGGGCTGATGAGCTCGTTGTACGCTTATACTGATTCGTCGTCGATCGGCCAATTACCCAAGCTCCTAAAATTGTAGGCTTAGCGATCGATCAAACAATAGTCGACACGGATACATTCAGGCCTCATTTGGTTCATAGGGTAGGAAAATCATAGCAAAAGTACAGAGACGTACAACACAAAATCATAGCAGTACAGAGACGTCCCTCTATTTCAAAATAGATGAGTCAACTTTGTACTACTAACTTTGAAACGAAAGGAGTACAAATCCTAGGCGGGCTAGTTTGGCCTAGTGGGTTTTAGTGATATGACGTGGTACAGTGCCCTCTAGTCTTCGTGTGTGGTAGCGGTACTGCGGGTAGAGTAAGTTTTCATGAAGAAGAGGAATTCAACGAAGTCATGATGGTTCCTTCGTCCGACTAACTTTGTGCATGGCAGGTGGACCAGGATAATTTTGTGCATGGCAGGTGGACCAGGATGGTCGACCTCCCACATGTCGGTGAATGAAAGTATTCTTTCTGATATAGTGGACGAGCAACGAGTATTCATTGTTCATTTTTGATGAAACCTATTGTCTCCACTGTTACGACGGAGGAGTGTGAAACACGGCATCCCAGTGAACTTGGCATGTGCACCAACCCCTCCTTCCTCATGTAATACTACCATAGTGTTGACTATAAGGTTACAACTTTTTCTCACTTTCTCTCTCTATCTATTTCCTCTCAAATGTTTTTTACCTTTCTTTTTTTAGACACAATTTTTTATGCCTCTTTTTTAGAATTAGTTTTTTTATACCTAGGAGCACGTGTAGAGACGGGCTCCTGCAGATTCCACTCCTTGACTTTGTCAATGCCTCTCTCTCCTCCACATAAGCGGGCTTGTCAAGAAGACAAGAGATGATATCTTAGCACAATATGTTTCACCATGTTTTTAGGAATAACTAGTTATTGAAGATAAGGCTAAGAGATGATCCATTGTACACATGTTTTTTGTCATCTCTAAATTACATGCAAGAATTATGATAAGACTATCTTATCAACCATTGTACATGCCCTTTATAGCCCAGAATTTTACTGGTACTACTTGCTATGAATGCGGGCAACTGGCCTCTGGGGGGGGGGGGGGGGGGGGGGGTGGGGGGGTGGGGGAGGGGTTCTGGTGGGCCAGGGCGGTAAGAAGCGGGCTTGGAAGCGGTGCGGACTCTCGCATGGCCCACCTCACATTATCACCACATATTTCTTGGAGTCTGTGCACGGTGGGCGGGCGATCTCTTCTCCCTCCCCCGTCTCTCTCCTCTCAGCCGACGCCCGCCGAGCGATTAGATTTCGGCTATCGACGGTTTATTCAATTGCAGTCCCACATGTCAGTGAAAATCCAAGACAACGCGTGTCCCCTATGGTGAGCGGAGTGCGAGCCGGACTATCGGGGGTGCGACGTGAACACGACGCGTACGAGTTGTAAGTGTGCCGCCTTTTCCTTTTGAACTTGCAAAGCGTAACATTTTTGTGCGATCGATTGATAGAAATCCAGAACAAAATGACGAGGGCGGTGCTTTCCCGCACGTTAGGCGGGCTAGTCTAAGTGATATGACGTGCTACAGTGCCGTCCACTTGCTCCATTTTTATGTAAGCAAGAGTCTACTCTCTTACGTGGGAGGAGTGCGAAACACGGTGGATCTGATTTTGATCGAGGGATAACTGTTCCCTGCGAAATAATGGAGCACTGTTAGCGATTATAGCATGATAGTTAGGGCATCTCCAGCGCTGGCCCTCAAATTTACACCGGCATTTGTCCGAGGACACTGATGGATGCCATCCAATGCTGCCCGCATACCTTTCGACAACTATATGAACTAACCGGACGAAATTCGTGCAAACAAAGCAAATTTCAAATTGACCGGATGAAATTCATTACATTTTGGAACTTTTCCTATAAACTGGACGGAATTCATTACATATTTCGCCCAAACCGTACTAAAACCTACTGTAAACCTAATCTAAACGATCGCCGGCCCCCGACCACCATGTCCCGCCATGAACCCGAGAAAGCCGGCCATTGCCTTTGCCTCCTCCTTATCCACCTCGATAACCTCCTCCTCCAGAGCACAAGGTTATGAAGATTTCCGCCTCCACGTCGTCGTCAAGCAGCTAATCGGACGCCGATTTTTATCCCACCAAGCTTGGCATCGACTGAGTGGAGGAGCGGTGGCCTTCCTGGGACCAGAGCGGTGGCGACCTACCCTGCACTACTATTCCTCGCTGCCGGTTGCGCCTATGCATGCACGCCGGCTTCGTGGTCGTGGTGGCGGAGGGCGGCCGGGGGGAGGGAGCCGGCGATCTCCTTCGTCTGCTCCTGCGAGAGTACGTCCAAGAGAGCTTTGGAGCGCACCCGGAGCGGAGCCACCAATGTCCTTCGTCTGCTCTTGCGATAGTATGTCCAAGAGGCCATGGTTGGAGTGGTGCCAACAAAAGGATGGGACCGGAGGAGAATGAGTGTGGGTCTTTGGCTATGGCTGGGAGTTGGGGCTCAGGTTAATATATCGGGCGAATGGTAATGAGCCGCGACAGACGGATGGACGGCTGGCACCGGAGTAGGTTCGTCGGCAGCCGTGGTGTCATTAACGCGGAGCTGTCGCTTGCACTGGGATGCCACACGGGTGGCGCTCTCTCGGCCGTCGCGCTGCTGCAATGCTTGCGCCAGTGAGAGGTCGCGTCAGGCATGAATGCAGACGCTGCTTCAGTGACCTAACCGCAGTTGTGTTGTCTCACTGACATGTGGGCCCAACGGGCATTAGGCCCGCATGTCAGTGACACACCAACTGCACCTGCAGTTAAGGCCGGTGAATGCGGCATTGACGTTCTGGAGAGACGGTGATCGTTTTAGGCGGGAAGCGCGCGCTAGCGATGGAAGGGGTTTCGGTAGGCCAGGGCAATCGGACGCTGGCGTGGTGGTAAAATGTGAACTCATGGATGACGAGCCTTTGAAGCGTATGCGGCATGTATTGACAACCAGGCGTCCATGCAACCGCTCTTGTCGCCAACTAGCATTCGATGACTACCATTAGACACCACACAACCATACATAACTTACGAATAATGGACGAATCGATCAGACACACACTCGTGTGCAGTGGCACTATGATCGGTTGCTCACAATAGTATATACTCCGCACCATAGTACCCTCTCTAGCTAGGCTGTTTTATAGATTGTCGTTGTGATGGACGATATACATGAGCAAGGCGAATACATGCTCGGTGTTCGCGGAGGCCTCCGGCAAACTTCTAAACAGTAATGTCACATACGAATAATTTTGGTTTTTATTTCTTTCTCCACTGACAGGTAGGCCAACATAGATAGATAGATAAAGAACACGAGCTAATGAGGCGCATGCGGACTGTTTGACTGATCAACCAAACAAATACGGAGCTATACGCTGAGCCAGTGACCATATAATCACCATATCTCGTATACAATGATCAAAGTGAGCTATCAAGACAAGTTCAATGACCGCCAATGCATTTTACTCGGTAATAAATGACCAGGATTGAAGGGGAATCCAAATTTCCTTCGTCTTTTGTCCTTGAGCTCTTGACAAACCAATGCACTTTACAGTTGTCCAGCCACTCCACCCTAGAGCTGTCACCAAGCGTCGTTCATGCCACCGCGCCGCACACTAACCGGTAAGGAAGCGATGGCATCCCGCCGCGGCGAGTTCCTCGCCGCCCACGACTGCACATAGAATGGTAGGCAAGCGGTGGCATCCCGCCGTGCCGAGTTCATCGCCGCTAGCGACCTCACACCTATGTGGGTAGAATTTGAAGCTGCCAAGGCCGAATGGGAGGTAGAGCAAGAGGCGTCCAAAGCCGCACAGAGGGAGCGGAAAAGTCAGAAAGCACTCAAGAAAAGAGAGGCCCGCTGCCGCAAGAAAGAAGAGGACACACGCGCTACTGTGGAGAGGTCGGCGGAGATCCAAGCACGGTGGGGTCTCGCCGACAAAGCTGGGAAGGAGAACGGCAGCATCTGGCCAGCATGTGAGAAGTAGTAGTACTAGTAGTTAGTGTGTGTGTCTGTGTCACCCGTATGTTTGTTTAATTAATTACGAGCATGTAACAGTACTACTAGTTACTACTGTAGTTTTTAGAGCAAATTACCAGTACATTAGCCTAGACTGAATGGAAAAATTCCTATCCTATGCATCAAATGGCATCTCTTTCTCTATAGGAATTGAGATGCATGTCATCTCACTTCCTATGATTTTCATATTCCTATAAAATTCCTATCCTATGAACCAAAGGAGGCCTCTGCTGGAGTAACTACTATAGCTAGCAGTACTGCTGGTACAGTAGTTTTCTTCAAGAAGCGGAATTCAATGAAGTCATGATGGTTCTTTCGTCCGAGCAACTTCATAGTGGGTAAGGTTGGGCCTGTGATTTGACGGCTCATTAGTAATTACTGCAGCGCAACGACCGGGGTGACTCTCCCTTGGAGTTCTGCGGGCATGGCAAGTGGACCAGGATGGTCGATGTCCCACATGTCGGTGAGTGGAAGTATGCTTTCCGATATTGAGGAGCAAGGAAACTGCGTGGTATAGTATCACTGGTGATTTATATTTATTTTTTATTTCTAATGAATGCTAGCGTTTCAACTCTTACGACGAAGGAGTGCCAAACACACGGCACATGCTGGATGTCGCACACGTTAGCGGAAGGAGTGGGACATGAACAGCGTGGTAGAGCGTCTCCACTTCTGGGTTGGAGACCACACATAGTAGTACTACTGTACTAGTGGTATGAACGATACAAAGTGCGACCCGGAGAGAAAGACACGTCTAGTTGGAAGGTCTCGGGGCATACACGTAAACAGATATAAAACCTAATATGTGCCTCCAATTAATATAGCAGTAATAGAGTACTTAGTCACGTACTCCATAACATCACCGGGCATTGCACGTACAACATTTAGTGGTAGTAAGAGACAAATGCCTATATGCCACGCATGTTCATACTATTTGTGCCTTTCTACTTCACTTACTGCGCTACGTTACACAGGTTCGCACGTCCACTCCTGGGTACATGTCCGTCTCATAGTTCCAGTCCCACGTGTTCTTCATATAGATGGAACGATCCTTGCATGACACGTGCACCTTGATGCTAGATGTGTTGCCTGTTGGCAAAAGGATGAACAAAGCTCATGTAAAAAAATAGAGTGGAAGAACATAGATTCCCGATGATCGAGAAGGAGCAAGGAACCTCGGGGTGGAGCGTCTGCACTCATAATATTTTATATTATTGAGCGATATAAAATCAACCAATCATCTCCACAGTGGGCTAGAAGAGTACGAAACACGGCAGCCCAGTGTAGTTACATCATACTAGTACATGGCTAACCCACGCAAACACCATATTTCTTGGCTTCCGTGCGACACCTATCTCTAGTAATCCAGCAGCCCGTATCGCTTCTCCCTCCTCATCTCTCTCAAAGTGCGGCGGGCTGGCATTTTTGCCGTCTATTGAGGTCGGTTAACTCATCACATGTTAGCGACATGCCAAGAGCATTCTAAAAAAATTCCTTTCACGTTCCGTTTTCAAACAGAAAAAATCCTTTCACGTACGAATTTGATTGTATGCTTTGAGCAACTTGCATGCCCTATACTGCTCCTGTTTGGATACTCTAACTTAGCTAGAGGTTAGACTAACTCATGACTAACCCTGAACTAACTATAGCCAAAGAGGTGTTTGGGTGACCGGGTTAGATTGACAATAAATGCACTTGATGGAGAGAGAGAAGTGATTTTTCAGTAGTCCCAATGAGAACTATCTCCAGTTAGCACCTCTTGGGTGGGATAGTTTTTTTGGTGGGTTCGGTGCAACTTGCTCCAATTTAAACCCTCATGCTTGGATACTTTAGGGCTATTTGAGCCCCAACTAGATCAAACTAACTCTAACCCATGGATCCAAACATGTCCTATGGCCAGCCTCGACGCGGAGTAGTTGGTGCACCGGGAAGCGGTGCTCTCTCGGCCGCCGTGCCGCTTCAAAGCCGGTGCCAGTGAGAGGTCGCCTCCGCTCTGGCCGGGCATTAATGCGGCACTGACGCTCCAGGGCGACGCTGACCATTTCACGCGGGAAGCGCGCGCTGGCAAGGGAGTATAGGTTTTGAACCGTTTCATGTGTAGTACTGGTAGTTTGCAAAACTACTCAATTATTGCACTCAGTTTCCTAAGAAATTGTGGTAAAAACGTTACTCCACAGCCCGCTTCCCTTCTCCTTCCTCTTCCACCGCCCGCGCATGTCCGCGGGAAGCGACCGGTTAACCCTTATATAGGAGTGCTAGCACAAAAAGATGCATGCATGACCACTAAAATTTCCAGATTAAAGAGCCGCTCCGGCGATAGTTTGGCGTATGTTGTTACCTTCGGCCGGGCCATGGCTACCGGGCGACGGCGACTAGAGAAGAGGCGGCGGGAGGGGAATGAATGCAGCTACTGTTCGGGTTCACCGTCCGGCTTAAATAAATGTGCAGCATCACGTGTACCTGCGGGTGCACAAATTGTAACATACGTGTCTGCTTAAGTGGGCGTCACGTAACTGGTGTGTGTGTGAGATTCTGAGAGACAGAGTGCGTGTGTGCGACTCTACTCTTCGGACATGTACTCAACCTTTTGCATCGGGATATAAGTATAATGGTATTTACTTTAGCTAGTGATTTACGTGGCCATGTTAACGTGGTTGTGTAAAAAAATGTCACTTCCTGCTCGTGATTTACGTTATATAATTACAAGCAAGATGCTCGTGCGTTGCACGGAACATCAATATGCATTTTTTTACAAAACACATGTTGTGATTTACCCATGCAGGAGTAATCCCATGTGTAAAAACTAATGATATCTCAAGAATTTTATCGGAAAACTGGTATCTCGAGAATGTCATCGAAAAAATGAAAGATGAGAGATAAGGTGAGGAGGAGTGGAGCATGGTGGTGACTGGTGGTCGGAATGGGCGGAGGCATGGGGATGGACGACGACGGCAGGCGGCAGCGGCCACCATGCTAGATTGTTCCGGAGACTTTCTTTTCTAATTGCTCGGCAATGAGGTGTGGGAGATAAGGATGTGGAGAGAGGTGCGGCTATCTTTTGTAAAATTATCATAGTTTTCTTTCTATCCGTCAGATAAAGATCAGCCGGTCTATATTACAAGATGGCAGGCACACCATCATCGCCAACTCGGTTTTTTATAAGTTCACAGATGATAAGTTTGCTAACTACTAAAGTAAAGTGGAATTTGTCCATGTTATACAAGTAAACTAAGGTGATTGTTTATCATACGGGTAAGGTTGGATGAAGGGTGGTAGGAACAAATGCTCCGCCTAGAGCATGTGTGTGTGAGATGGAGTCTCAGTGTGTGTGTGTGGGGGGAGAGATATGGATTCTTAGTGTGTGTGTGTGCATGTGTGATGGAGACTTATTATGTGCGTGTTTGTATGTGTGTGTGTGGGTGGGTGGGTGCGTGCGTGCGTGTGTGTGTGTGTTTGTTTGTGTGTGTGTCGCGGGGTCCTTGGTGGTGGATGTAATTTAAGTGTGCATGGCTTCATCATAGAGAGGTGATGTGTATGGCAGAGGCCACCAACGATGGGGTGCGAGAGAGAAAATGCCCGTAGAGAGGGAAGAGAAGGTGTGTGCGCGTGAGAGTAGTCGGCATCGAGAGAACATGTTTGTTCGAGAGACACCGAGGAAGACTACTATATATCGATGGTGCATGTAGGCGGGAATCAAACGAAGGGATGGTCTTATTGGTCGGGGATATAGGGGAAGAGTGAGAGGGGGGGTAGCTATAAGGAGATTGTTAAGTGTGAGTGTGTGTTTTACCCATCCAGGCGGAAGTTATGTGCACACAAGAAGAGAACGATTCGATGTGGTGTTAGGGTTCAGGGTAATTAACTACGTATGGAGACATAGAGACCTTCAACGTGCATGTGTGAGAGGTATACATGTATACGTGGGATGTGTGTGTGTGTGCGCGCGCGCATGATCGAGATAAAAGAAAGAAGACATAAGTCATAAGCTAAGATCAACGACATGGGAGAGACGGATCGGTATGACAATATGCATGCATGCGAGAATGCAGGGAAGAAGGCCCGATAATTGAGCATGTGTTTTTGTCTTTAAGAGATAGTGGCGTGGGCTGGAGCATGCATCTATGGCGAGCAGAGGGAGTGAGGCACAACAATTGTGCAAAAGAGATCAACCTATAAATGAAAGAAGGTTGATGGAGAAACAGATAAATAGAAAGACAAAGATGCTAGCTAGTGTGCATTAGAGATAGGAGTCGAGTGGATCAGAAGGCTGAGTTATGGGTGTGGGTGTGAGAGAGATGAAGAAAGGGAGCATGTGACTCACATACAAACAAATATCAGAGAGAAATGATATCCCGAGAGACGGAGTTTTGTGTCTGCGAGAGAGAAAGATATTTCAAAACGAGAGTGATAGCTAGAGAAACATATGAGGGAACGCAAGATATCTCTAGGGAGAGACAGTGTGTGTGAGCGACATACAAGAGAACAGTGGAGAAATATGAGACCCTGGGGGATAGAGTTTGTGTTTGTGTGCGAGAAAGAGATATTTAAGAGGAAGAGTCGTAGGTTCTCATACCTAAGGAGCGAAATACATCTCTGTATGAGGGGTGTGCGAGTGGCACACAGGGGAATAGTAGAGAGAAATGAGACCCCGGAAGACAAAGTTTTGTGTTTGTGTGAGAGAAAGAGATTCCACATGGAGAATCATAGTTACAGACACATAGCAGGGAGCGAGATATACTTAGAGAGAGATAGAGTGATGAAGGTCGAGGGAGAGAGTACTGTCAGTGTGTTACGAAGATAAAAGATCATTGTCGACATACAGGTAGCACGAGAGATACCCGAGAGACGATGAACGCGTATAGGTCTAGAGAGATAGTCCTATATAAGCATGAGTGATAGTTATATGAGACGAATATCTGAATTAAATGGGATTCAAATATTTAAACTGGAGATCACGACATCAATAATATCATAACGCAAATTGGTGTATCAAACATGCATATTCATTTGAATTAGGGGACATGTGTAATGTTATATAGTTTATCAATATTGGTGATCCATAGATTCTTTAATTAGAAACAATGCATGGTTTATATGCAATTAATGTCTAAATGGGATTACACTATATGTTGCGTGTGTGAAACACATTATACATGTTTGAGAAGTAAAAAAACCCCGCATGAAACACACATTAATTGGAGACAGTTAGCGAGGAATGCATACATTGGATTTCAACATAAAGTGGTTTCAAATATTTGAAAATCCAAATTGATGGATACAACCTTATGAATCTGAGATCATGCCATTTGTAAACCATATTTATGTATAAAGGGTGTTGTGCTTTTGAAAGTATATATAAAAAATGATGTATATAGAATTTTATTCCAATCAAAAATGAATCCCGCCCGAAAAAAATAGAATACAAACGGGATTGGAACTGAGTTGGCACGGTAAACATGCACTCTGTAAAATTTGAACGAAGCAGGGAAAGTCGCAGTAACTGCCCGAAACCAAAATCTATGAGATGGAAATTACTACTGCCTATCCCTGCCACGCAAAGCCTATCTGCTCGATTTCTATAGGTTTTGATTGGGGTAGGTTTGTAATTTCACTCAAACGTGACATAACCGCCTCTCACCCGGATTCATACACGGTGGGCGCCAAAACACAATGTGTCCTCGACCGAAATCGACTCCCTCCCTGATTCATACATGGTGGGCACCAAAAACAAACTCCCGTCGGCAAATATTTGGTATATGCGAGATTAACGTCCTATCCCCAACCAACCAATATTGCTGTGATGTAGGAAATTTGAAACAGGGGCTAAGTTTGTAAATTTCCTCGCATTTAAGACAAGCGCACCCTGAAGACATGGTTCCCCCTTCATCTCCACCTCCATTTCCCCATTCGTACTCCGTGGGCGCCAAAACACCCTCTCCACCCCAGCCTCCTCCGTCCGCCACCCCATCCACCGCCGTCCTCCTCCACCATGCCGGAGCTGATACCCCGACGCCGCCGTCCATTACAAGAGATCGAACTCTCTCATCCACGGCTTCGGACTGGGATCCTTGCATCCCATCCTCTCGCTTCATCCCCGCCATCGGCCACCTTGCCAGTGCTGCTCCTACGACCGTCTTGTCCACCGCGCCCCGCCGCCACTGTCTACCCTCCTAGATCTGCTTCCACGCCGCCGACAGCCATCGCTACCGCAGCACCGTCAAATTCTCAACAGATGCATACACGGCGCCACACCAGAGGCGGTACTCTTTCGTATCTACTCAACTTATTTATCGCAGCAAGAAAATAGATCGCCACAGCTTTACTCTGATTTCTTGTCCATCACTTACTTGCTAGTTGAAAGCAAACATTGGTTGCGAAGTTTCCTTTGTCCGGTTTGCACTTTCAGATCCGCCATGGCACGCTCAACACTATACTCCCAATGCTTATGGTTTTCGCCTTTTATATTCCACACTAGTTAAATCATAGTAGTCTAAATTTCAAAATTGGGTCAGCCGATTTTTCAGAGCTCGCCGGAGTTAGCCGGTGCGAACGAAGGGGCTCGGGGGGGGACTTGGGTTGTGTGTGTGTGGGGGGGGGGGTGGGGGGGCCTCGCCGAATAAAGAAAACTCGACACAGGTGGGGGCGGGGGGCACTACAAGAAATATGTCAACTTATGACCTTCTCTTAGTGACCCCAGCTGAATTGGTCGTAAATTCACGGCCATTTCGCTTGGAAGGGCTCAAACCCTGAAATTACTTACACCAAATGGTCACAAAGCAGACAAGAGGCGCCAATGACCTTATTTCTACCTGATTACGACCAATATAAATGGTCATGAGGTTGTGAACGTGGATGCATTGGTACTTATTGCTATGATTAGGCGCCACCTCATCAGTTTTGCCTATGTGTCATGTCCATGTGTCAATTTTTGCCCTAGGTTGTGAAGCAACCTATATTTCTGTCATTCCCAAAATTCCCCCAAAAAATTGGGCATTCTTTACTATCCAAATCATTGCCTCATGACAATATTCAACTCCATTTGCCTGGTAAATCTTCCTCAACAAATTTCCAAAGTTTTTGTTCAACTCGAACTGTTGTGAAGGAAGTACTAGCTAGGCATATCCTAATGAGCTGAATTTTTGCCACATCTTCTATATTCCCAAATCATTGCTCTCCACAAAATTTGAGCCCCATCTAACAATACATGTGAGTGTGGCTTCAACATTCATATTTATGTCCAGTGTGGTACGTTGCAAAGCAAGTGACACCTAGACTCCTCCATTTGAGCTGCAAATTTTCCAAGATAGTGTCCTTAGTAGATGATCATCCTCGGCCAAAACTCAGGCCCATTGGCCATGCACGTTTCCCGTGCCACTAATCAAACACTTGGGTGCTAATTCATATTTGAGCTCAGTTCAGTCTCCTCATGAGATTCTTATATTGCCTTCTTCTTCCTGACACCTATCAGGGGAGTGCCCAACCTACTAGACATGCCTAGGCTGCCCAGAACGCATGGCAACGCCACGATCACGCGGTGACCACACAGCGGGCATGCGAGTCTACGCGCTTTGGAGTTGGTGCCCTGGGCCACCATCCAAACATCGACGTATCACCACCAAACCATGTATTTATGATTAAATAGATAATTATGTAACCAGATATGATTTTTGGAAAAAAATAAATAGCAAACTATGAGACAGCTGCAGTTCAAATTTGACCTGCTTCCAACTGAATCGGCGGAAATTTGTCTTTCTCACGAGAGGTGGATCAAAACTTTTTACACCCAACCATTTGGTCAATTGTGCATTAAATATGGCCTAGTATTTTAGAAAAATGATTTGGTCCAATTTTGCAATAAATATTTGGGAGGTCCTTCACAAAAAAACCTCCTTTTGAGCACTCAAAAAATGGAAAATGGTTTTTCCGTCCAAAGAAAATGAAAACTTCCTTAGGCAACATTGTTTGCCATTCCAATATGCACCCCTGTGCACAATATGAGATCATTTGAACAAACTATGCCATGAATATGGCCATAAGATTGATCATTTGGCTTGAAAGCCATTGATCTCCACATGTGATAGCTCGTTTCCGAGAACACTTTTTAAAAATAATTGCCGTATTACAAGTTTGTTATTTTTCATGAGAACTTGGCCACATATAATGACACAATGCGAAGGTTTCCCAATGTTTTGATTTTTTTGAATTTTTTATGCCCGTTTCAAAATGCGGTCAAAACGGCGGGAATGACCGTTCCTAGCTAGTGGTTGAATCTTGGAATTTTTTTGGTGTTTCTATGGTTAAATAGATACTTATGTACCTAGAAATGATATTTGGAAAAAATAAATAGCAAACTACAAGGTAGCTATAGTTCAAATTTGACCCGCTTCCAACTGAATCGACGGAAATTTGTCTTTTTCATGAGAGGTGGATCAAAACTTTTTACACCCAACGATTTGGTCAATTGTGCATTAAATATGGCCTAGTATTTTAGAAAAATGATTTGATCCAATTTTGCAACAAATATTTGGGAGGTCCTTCACAAAAAAACCTCCTTTTGGGCACTCAAAAAATGGAAAATGGTTTTTCCGTCCAAAGAAAATGAGAACTTCCTTAGGCAAAATTGTTTGCCATTCGAATATGCACCCTTGTGCACAATATGAGACCATTTGAACAAACTATGACATGAATGTCGCCATAAGATTGATCATTTGGCTTGAAAGCCATTGATCTCCACACGTGATAGCTCGTTTCTGAGAACATTTTTTTAAAATAATTGCCGTATTACAAGTTTGTTATTTTTCCTGGGAACTTGGCCACATATAATGACACAATGAGAAGGTTTCCCAATTTTTTGATTTTTTTGAATTTTTTATGCCCGTTTCAAAATGCGGTCAAAACGGCGGGAATGACCGTTCCTAGCTACTGGTTGAATCTTAGAATTTTTTTGGTGTTTCTCTTATTAAATAGATACTTATGTACCTAGAAATGATTTTTGAAAAAAATAAATAGCAAACTACAAGGCAGCTACAGTTCAAATTTGACCCGCTTCCAACTGAATCGACAGAAATTTGTCTTTTTCACGAGAGGTGGATCAAAACTTTTTACACCCAACGATTTGGTCAATTGTGCATTAAATATGGCCTAGTATTTTAGAAAAATGATTTGGTCCAATTTTACAACAAATATGTGGTAGGTTCTTCACAAAAAAAGCTCAATTGTGGCACTCAAAAAATGGAAAATGATTTTTTTGTGCAAAGAAAATGAAAGCTCTATTTGGCAACATTGTTTCCTATTCCAAGATGCATACTTATGCGAAATAGGAGATCATTTTGATAAACTATGCCATTGTTATGTTTTTTTGAAAAATATTCAGAGATTTGAGTTCAATGTTTTGAGATACAAGCGTGAGACAACCGACCAATGAGACGCAAGGAACCGCCTTCACGCGGATCACCAAATTGGAGCAATCTGAGCCATACATCGCACGTCCATCCAATGACGGAGCTTCTCCCGAGAAACAGAAACCTTAACCTACCCACTCACCCTCCCCTCGATCCCCCAGATCCCATCGAGGCAACCCCGCCACCACCCACCATTGGCACCGTAGCCTCGTCTCCTCCCCTCGATCCACCCTCGCGCCGGCACCACAGCCTCGTCTCCACGACCTTGTACCGTCCATGCTTGCTCCGCAGCACCTCCGACGACCGCGCCCGGAGCGTAACGGCGGCGCCGTTTCGAGCACTTACGGGGTCGGCCCGGCCCCCAAAACCCTCGCGGTGGCCATGCATCCCTCCATCGTTCGCCGTTGCCGCCGCCGCCATGCGATGCCTGTGGGCATTTGATCCATGTCTCACCCCCATGCCTGCGCCCCAAGCGTCGTCCTAGGGTTCTGTTCTACGGCTGACCGGAGTCCAAGCCATGGCGCGGAAGATGCTCAAGGACGGGGAGACGCCCGTCGTCGCTGACAGCGGGGGCGTGGAGAGCTACGACTGCGACCTGTTCATCTGAGATCCACCGCCTTCGTCCGTCGAGCACATGAGGTAAATCGCCTCCCCCACTTTGTCCTAGATCACATCCACCATGTGCTAGATCCCTCATTCTTGCTCTGTTTTGATTAGGCACCACGGGGGAGCTTTGAAACAGAGTGGCTGCCAATTTCTGCAGGACCTTGGAACCATGGCGACCATGACCAGCGAACAAATGGGGCCACCGGGTTCAGCATCACCGACTTACCATCAGCCCTTGGCGCTTGCTCAGGTCACCTCAATCTTCACCGCTCTCATGGCTAGCAACTAGTGTACTAGATAGATAGCTTAATGTTTTCTTCTGGAAAAAGAATACAACACTCTCTAGGTCGACTACAGTTTAGATGATATCTTTTCCTGGACAAAAGAATCATGGTGCATAGATAGATTCACCTTTACCTTGATATATGTTTGCTCTGTTCTGCCACTCACTGTTCGTCTAGTATGCCATCATTCTTTGTTCCAGTCCTACATTGATATCACTATCTTCGGGTTCTAAACATTACAGGATGCTCCGACGATCACCAGAATTCCCATCACAGCCATACTTCATTTTTTGCTTGGTATGCTATTGGTCTGAATCTACTTACATGCTTGACTGAATTTAACTTGGTGCTGAAACAAGCACTCAGTTGGGGCCTCCTGGGCGATGCCTACGACCGCTGCGGCGAGGTCTGCGCCTAGTACGCCACCTTCTACTTTGGTGAGCCCATCACACCCCATCCATAAATCACTACTCTGCAACTCTGCTGACAGTAGCTAAACATCTCAATACATTCAGTCCAAAATTGCAAAGAGCAATTTAGCACAGGGCCAACTATTGCCACTACCTAAGCAGCAACTCTTTTGCTGCAGAATCCTCACGAGAGGATGACTATTTAGTCAGGCAACCAACCTGAAGCTACTGTAGATATATGAATATTTGGTTACTGCAAATGGAGTAGTCTAACCATGAAATGGTTGCTGCTGTAGTACTCCAACCAGCCTGAAGCTATATGAAGTCTAACCAACAACTGTAGTGCTCCAGCCTGAAGCTATTCTGTAGGCCTGAAGCTATAAATTTTTTTCCTTGGCAAAAAATTCAGTTTACAAATTTTTGCAAATTCTGTATTTTGTAGTACTGTTTTGGTTGCAGTAGTTTTTCAGTAGCTTGTTAACTTGTTGATGCTTTCTTAATTATGTGCAGCTGCTCCACTGAAAGTTCTTTAGTGTATCTTATGCTTAGTGTTAATTCTTTGCAGCTACTCCACTGAACTACAGTACTGAAGTACTGCTTGAACTACTGCAGTATTGTTTCCAATACAGCAGTATTGGAGTATTGCTTCCGATTACTAGAGTAGCAAGTGCATTAGTAGTGTACTGCTCTTGTTTAGGAGTGTAGGAATTTAGTGTTCTTCTCTTCTCTATTCTCTTCTCTTCTCCTCTTGTTCATTGTTCAGTAGTGTACATGATCATGATCAACACTGAAACATTTCTTGACCGATTTACTCCCTATTGTCAGCATTGATGCTTTCTTCAAATTTATGAGAAATTAAGATGCATCATTAAATTAACTGATTTTTTTCTTAATTAAGATGCATCATTAAGCAGCTGGAGTACCCATTTGTACTGTACCTAAAAGAACTTTACATTTACATACACAACATGCAAATCACTTTTGTTGACTGCCCAAATCAATCCAAGACATGCACATATTTCTCTCTGGATTGTGCAAGTTAGACGAACTACTCTAATTTAAACAAGTTGGGATCCATCACTACAATAGGAGTATGTTTGCATTTCACCTAGCTTGGAATCAATAACCTAGTCCTTAAGTAAATGTTTGATTACATCATGAGCTTTCCTACAAATTAGTTAGGTAGTGGTTTCAGCTGCTGCATTGTTGCTTATATTTGATATACTACACAATGTGACTGGAGTTTATTGTGATTTGCAGAAGATAGAATCTGGACGCCCTTCCGTGGTCGACGACACCCTTCCCTGGTCGACGACACCCTTCCGTCGTGGGCTCTCAGTAGGATGGCGGCCCACAAGATCCACACCCTTGTGGCCCTGTTACCCTCAAGCTCGACGGCTAGATCCCCTACGGCCAAGCCCTTCTGCTCGAGAGTCAAGTCCCAGTCCGACTTCTCTGCTTCCCAGCTACTCCTTCAGTCTGGCTTCAGCAGCTCGCTTCTCACCACGGTTCAACACCTCTATAAGTAAGCTATAGACTTTTCTCTTCTTTTCATTTATACTGGTTGATGTATATCCTAGTACATGAAATTGTGGGGGAGCTCAGATCATAGAGTAGTGCATCAGTACCCAGTATATAGTCTCCGCTTTTGTTTGTACATAGCTCACTACTCAGTTCTCCTCGGCTAGAACAAGCACAAGATTCATCAGCAGCACTGAACAAAATTCATCTTAAACTAGCACAGTAGTCAGTACATAGTATCTGCATTTTGTCTGTGCTGTTAAATTCTGTTTATAAATTCAGTTTATAGTGCTAAACTTGCATAGTACAGTCTCTGCCTTTTGTTTATACCATTAGATTTTGTTTATAAATCCAGTTTGTACTGATAAACTTGCACAGGCTCTGCCTTTTACTTATATTGTTAATTTTTATAAATCCAGTTTATAGTGCTTACCTCTTTGTCACATTGGGTTTGGCAGCAGTTGCTAATCTCTAGCATTTACCTCTTGTTGTAGACCAGGAAATGAAAGACCGCTCGACAAACGGCCGCTTCCAGTCAATTGGATCTGATCTTATACCCGCACACGAGAGCTACCGGAGCAGCAACAGATTAACAAGGACCCAAGCTGGACTCCCAAGTTCTTCGGTGAGCTGGCTCCATCTCCTACCCCTAGCTCCCTCTTTTCTGCTCCTATAGCATGCTTTGTTGGACTCATGCTCTGCTCCTACACAAGCTGGACTCATGCTTTGTTATACACTAGCAGCAGTACCTCATGTACATGTAATTGGACTCCCAGGGTGTTGTTCTTGTAAATTCTTCCATGTCTTGCTCTTTTGCTGGTGCTACTACACATGTCAGATTGTTAGCTGTACTTGTTTCCATCTCAAATTACTTGTCTTCTTGAACATATGCCTGATGCTTGGTGCATGTAGGATGTGCTCTATGTGGACATCTATGCATTTGTTAAGATTTTTGTAGCACATGCTATGGCCTCAAAGATTGTTTATTTTATTTTCGTTCATACATGAGCACCTTTTTTATTGCCGTCAAGGGGTGAATTGATTTGATTGTTAATATGTGGCTGGATGTGATGTTTTGCAGGCTCAAGGCGCTAAGGTGTTGGAGACGTGCCTGTACTTGTTGAGCGTTTTATCTGTAGAGTGCTATATTGTGATTGGTGTAATATTGTATGGTTATATTGTGATTGGTGGAATGTAATAGACTTGATTGGTATATTGGTGATTTGGCTGTTATTTGAATATATTTAAAATGTGTTCTCTGATTGGTATATCATTGAGTTACAAGTTGTGAAAAATTAAAACCTGATGTTTGGGACCTAGTGCCTAGAAGAATCTGAGAATGTGCATCCAGTTGACTACAATAATCTGAAAATTGAATGTAACAAAAAAACCTGAAAATAAAAAATATATAGAATGTGAAAAGGCTGCACCTCAGAAAGCAAAAAAGGCTGAACCAATGGCCCAAGCCCATGTAGCTAGTAAAAAATAACAGGAAAAATACATTAAAAAGGCCGAATTGTTGGGCTCGGCCCATGTAAAACGCCGAATCGGACCGGGCTGATTCTTGTGCCACATCAGCTTGCCACGCTGGATGCCTACGTGGCCTGAGGAGGTTGCTAGTGACCAAAAATTTGGTCGTGGAACCAACGACCTTTTACATATCACAAAGAAGGTCACTAATTTCAGTTTACGACCGCCAGCTTTTGACCTTCTGTTTTTGGTCAAAAAAGGTCGCAAATGAAAAACTATGACCTTTCAGCGGCCAATAGTGAGGGTCCCAAGTTGACATATTTCTTGTAGTGGGGTGGGGGTGGGGGTGGCGGAGGAACACAGGCGGTGGGGGCCGATGGCCCGGCCGGCGGCCCGTGCGGTGCTCTGTATGCGAAGAATCAGAGACGAGGAAGAAGAAGGGTTAGGAGACGTAGGATCTTCATCCAACCGCCTGAAATGGTCGACTGACCCAAATGACAAAAGTCACGCGACTTGCATGCACACATGCCTTTATATTCAGTACCATCATCGTACCTGCTTAGCACTGCTCCTGAATCCATCAAGCTAAACAACGTGCCACTCATAATTCCAAACTTGTTGCTCAAGTACGAATCTGATATGATGCTAATATTACTAAAACAGATAACATTTAATTGGCCAGCTAATGTTCCTACTTTACTTTCGAAAAAGCACGTGCACCACATATAGAGAGACAGCAGGGAGTTGTTTTCTTAATGCGCTCTGGTTCATCATGTGTGGGCACTGCGCAACGAACATTTTATTATCCAAAATCTGCTTGCTCTTCTTTAGCATGTTCCTCTTCCGTTCTTCTTTAATAAGTACTCTCTCCATTCCTAAATACAAGTCTTTGAATAGATTCCACCATGGACTACATATGGAGCAAAATGAGTGAATCTACACTCTAAAATGTATCTGGATACATCTGTATGTGATCCATAGTGGAAATCTCTACCAAGACTTATATTTTGGAACGGAGGGAGTATGATAGTAGTACAGTATGTTCCTTGTAGTGAAGATGAGCAGGGACATTTGCAGCGTAGAGGTCTATACGGTCGGTTAGTATGGACACTTTGAACTCTTCGGGCCTATTTGATTCATAGGATTTTGTAAACATGGGAACATGATTTGTAGTGGCCTGCCCACTTGAATCCTATAAGAATAGCAAGGAAATGCGGGGAGCTGTGTCGCGTTTGAGAGTTACACTAATATTAATAGTACCGCACCTTCAGTTGAAGAGGGCTGGTATCCGAAGCCTTTCTAGCCGTACCGACAATACTAGCACATATATTCTAGCAAGTTCCACTTTGCTGATTTTACTCTGATACTTACGGTTTTCCCATTATATCTACACTATGATCTGTGTAGCTGCTTTGTGTCGCACTAGCAGCAGTCCACTCTTGAAGCTAAACACCGCAATGACTTACAAAATTGGCACCAAGGCATTGAGTGCCATTCTAGATGCAATGAAACTCATACGCTCCCCACCTGTTGACTCTTGTTCAGAATATGATCCTAATGACTCTTGTTCAAAATTGCCACATATAGAGAGACAACATGGAATTGCATTTCTTTGGGCGCTGTGATTCATCATGAGTGGGCAACCAACATTGTATGCAATTAAGCGGAACCTCAAGAATATGCTTCCTCTTCTGTTCTTTAACATGTTCCTCTTTTGTTATTCTATATTTAGTACGTACAGTATGTTCCTTATCAGGAAGGGGAGCAGGGACATCTGCAGTCAACAGCTAATAGAGCTGGCATGTACTTGATCGATAGGCTTTGAATTACTAGTGGCAATACAACACCGTATTTTCAAGCCAGTTCCACTTTCCCGATTTATATATCATGGTTATGGTGTACCCCTTTTATGTACACTATGATCTGCCTAGTTGCTGTGTGATCTTGTTATCATGGTTTGGCAATAAACTCTCTGTACAGTATATTTTGAACCTATCATCTGCCAACTATCCTTACTTCTGCAGCCTATATTTTTGTGTACTTGTGCCAGATTATATAAATGCACGCACCATATTACAGCACACATGAGCTCTCTCATCAGAATCCAGTGATAGCACACAAGTGTTTACAGGGGCGCACCTATATTAGAATATCCTCTGCATTACAAAGATAATCTCACAACTATTTTTGTTTTCATGGTTCTCAGATATTACACGTAATTACAGTGAATATCAGAATCCACGCATTAGAAGAATATTGTGGAACACTGCAATGACTTACAAAATTGGCACCAAGGCATTGAGTGCCATTCTGGATGCAATGAAACTCATACGCTCCCCACCTGTAGATTCTTGTTCAGAATACTTCTACTTTGTTGCACCGCCATTTGCTTAGTTTACTCATCATATATGTCGAGATGCCATGCCCATCCATTATAAATACACATTCCATCTGTCATCATACCATTTTTTCCCACTCAAATGCTGTTCTTGTGCATCAGACATCAAAAAGGAAGAGGGTGATTACCGAACCTGAAGGAGCACCACTGAAGTCCTTGAAAAACGTGATTGTGCCGGAGAAATCAGACATCACCCCACTTATATTGGCTGTACAACCAGTGACACAAAATGTAGGACCGACTCCAGCAGACCATAGCCATACTTCACTGGCCACACCACTAGCCCCACCATACAGGACCTGCACTCCAGCAAAAGGTATGCCGATTTCAGTTGCCATAGCACCAGCCGTACCACAAAAAAATCCCACTCCAGCAAAAAGTACAGCAAGTACACCGGCCGAAGACCTATCCCAACTGTAGAGATGGACAATTCCTGCAGATTGGAACCCCATTCCAGTTATTCCCAGTTTAAAAGACAATGCTTTTAATGTTGTTAGAGACTACGTGCATATATTCCCATCATTGGAAGATTATAGTGAAGACAGACACCATTTTCACATCTTCCAGTCCCACTTAAGTGTGAGTGCTATTATTCATGGTAATTATTTTCCTGTTTTCTGCTGATTGAACACATCAATGATTTACATTACATTGTTGTAAGTAGGCAAGGGTCAATCTAGATAGTCATGATGAGCAAAGCTTGCTTGCTCTTTTCAAGGAAGCATTGCAGCAGTATTTGTGTTACCTGAGGAAATCACACTTTGATGGCAAGTCTATAAACGAATTTCTGGTGAAGTCTCTTGTGCTAAATTTAGAAGACATTGAATGGAAAAACCTTGTTATGCACTGGTCTCGTTCCGAGGATGAGGTACTGTCTATGATATCGCACGACAATTTGAACTTCTACTTTTCCGCATGTGCCTTACGGATCTTTTTTGCAAGAAATCTGCTCGAAAAAGAATTCCGATTTGAAAAGAACGACAGGATATCGCAAATATGCTGCCCGCTGCTTTTCTCTTGTTAGTACCTGTTGTCCTGTATCACTGTACTTGCATACATAACTGGTTCAGCTTGCTTATCAATTGTTCGCTCCAAATTATCTGATCTGTATGAATGGTTACATTAGTGTAGAATATATCCAATGCCAATGAATTTTTTTAGCTCTGCATTGTTCTTGTAAGTACCTGCTGTTCTTTATCAGTGTACTTATATTGACAGGTAGTTGTTCATGTACCATCACTCTGTAGCTTATTTTCCTTTGCCGTCCATTTTCTACACATAAGATCTATATTTACTCTTACCATAAGGTTGGATAACAATGATGGTACTAAAGAAGTTTAGTTCTGCATTGCTCTTGGCTGTACCTTTTGCCTGTATCGCTGTACTTACATTTATAGCTACTTGGTTATGTAGCATCACTCTTCATCTTATCTTAAATATTCTCCATTTTTTCTTATATTGTCATATCTATATTTACTCTTAACAAAATGTAGAATAAAGGCAATGCTTATGAAGAAGATTCTGTGGTAACTTCTTGAATTGCCCCCCATCAACATGGACAAGGGCTTTATAGAGCCTGCCTTCACCAATAATGTAAGTTTGTCCTTCTCAAGCCTTCAAACTTTGTTGTGTATATTTGGTTAGGCATGACTGCAACAGGTCTTTATTTTAGTGTTTGCATCAAATTGCATGTTTAAAGTTTATTATGTACTCCAGTTCGTAAACAAAAGTTTGTCCTTCTCAATTTAAGTTTTCAGTTGTACAACCAAGTTCCTACTTCATACCACATAAATTAAACTATACAGAGCAAGTGATCTTATTTTGCCAATCTGAAATGGGATAAATTGACAGCACACTAACCATTGATACTTATGAGTTCTTGATCTATAATCTAGTGGTGTCGGGAAGCTGCCAGCTCCTTCACAATGTCATTTCCTGCCATGTCTTGACCCGAACAATACCATATTGTGTTAATGCTATTTTAAACTGTGTCACTTTATTTGTCAGTAAGAAATGTGATGAATTGTCAGCACTGATACTTATATGTGCAAAACATATCATCTGTCTGCTTGTTTATCTTTCAAAGTAGGAGGATATCAGTGTCAAACAAGTGCAGTCTCACCAGCTTGCTCAGCTGCTTGCGCTGCAGCTCCCGAGAAGGGCTAACCTTTCTTGAACTCTATTGAAGTGCTGTTGATTTTGCATATTATTTTGTCGGCGTGTTTAGTTGCACTGGTGGCGATCTTTGATGCCCAGTGTATGTAATCTGCTGTCTGCTTGTGCTTTATTATCATAGTGGCGAACTTTGATGGCCAGTGGATGTAATATGTCGTAATTTATTTATTTTATAGTCTAGGTTTTTTTTCTTATTCACGATGCTGCAGTTATTTTACTGTATATATATCCTGTCTTCGCAGTAAACCGGCCAAATCGTAAAATTACGGTACATAATCGGGCCGTCATGCAAATCACCATGTATGATCTGCATCATGGGCCCCGTCATCTTGGTCCGTTAACAGGCCTAAATGTAAACTGGCCCACTAGTAGATTCAGGCCTTTAATAGGCTGAGTAAACCACCGGCCCTATTTTCCCAAGAAAACTCAATGGGCCTTTAGGAGGCTGAAAATTAGGTTGGGCCTGAAACATGCCGAACAGCTCACGCGTCGGCAGCAGGCCGAAATAGACCCCGACCCATGAATGTGCCAATCAAATCATGGGCTTATAACAGGCCAAAATTATCTCGGTCCTTATTTGGCCCAATCAGATTATCGGCTACGAGCAGGACGGATACAAAACCGGGCCGTAGTTAGGCCCAACTATATGACGGGCTTTTAACAAGCCGAAATTAATATAGGGACGAAATGTTAAACGGGCCCTTGACAGGCCAAAACTAATATCAGGCCGAATTACTAAATGGGCCTTTAGCAAGTGGGCCCAAAAGCATAGCATCGAGGTGACGGGCCGAATCTGATATGGGCCATAATTTAGCCCAAAGCCTCTTAAAGGGCCGGACCTGATCTGGGCCATAATTTGGCCCAGAACGTGGCAGGCTTTTAACAGGTCGGATCTCATATGGGACATTATTAGGCCCGGAACGTGGCAGGCCATTAATGGACTGGATCAAATATGGGCCGACATTTGGCCCAAATAAGGGCAGCCGGTTAATTGGCCGGCCTACTAGGGTCCACAAAATCTTGTGGGCCTACAGCTGGGCCGACCCATTAATGTCGGCGAAATCTCGTGGGCCTTTAGCTGGGCAGGCCCATTATGGTCCAAAAATCTTGTGGGCCTTCACCTGGGCCGGCCCATTATGGCCTGCAAAAATCTTGTGGGCCTTTACTTGGGCCGGCCCATTATGGCCCGCAAAATCTTGTGGGCCTTTAGTTGGGTCGGCCCATTATGGTCCGTAAAATCTTGTGGGCCTTTAGTTGGGCCGGCCCATTTAAACTTTATGGGCCACTTTTGGGCCGGTCCATGTGTTAACATATCATAGGCGCATCTCGCCCATTGGATGAGTGACACCTGTGCCAACACGGAGCTGACACGTGTTTCCTACAGCCAATGATGATTTTACACGTGGAAAATCCCCATTGGTCCGGGCTGTTAACGGGTTATCGGATCCAAAACCAGACCCATAGCTTAACGGCGTTCCGTTACGGTGGATGCCACGTGTCGGTCACCCTTGATGAAAGCACTTCTGTGACACGTGATTTATCGTCATGGAAGTGGACACTTTCGTGATGATAATTTTGGTAATGTCATGGAACTCTTCTATGACAGCACAGGTATGACTATCTTGATTTTGTCATAAATTTGTCATGGATGTACATGCATGACAGAAAGCGTGACCTACTATGACAAACACGTATAATCACAGAAGTGTATTTTTTTTGTAGTGACGAGGCCGATGTACGGGTGCATGCTCACTGTTACTACCCCTCCGAGTTACGTGGGCGGTGACACTGGCTACATCAAGCTGACTAGGACTGTGCCGAGCTGGGACCTTCCCGCCGATGTGGACATGGAAGACGCATGGTATGATTTTGCCCCCAACGTGGTGCACGGGGACTCCAAGGAGGTTCACCTGGACATATGCGTTACCAAGTTAAATGTTGATCATTAGTCTTCGCTCAATGTAATCCGCTGTATAAGCATGAGGAGACTTCAATGCATGATCTTGCTCTATTGGAGTATCGCGCATGAATAAAATTGTATCCATTTATGGTTTAGTCTAGAATCTTCCATGTATGAAATTTTTACTACAGTACTGGTGAAAGACTTACGATGAACCATTTCTTACATCTCCTCTGCCCCCTTCCAAGTCATCCTGATTTAATCCCTCCGTATAGGTGTATATGGGCATGGTTAATACTTAATAGTATAGCCCACTGTTGACTATAAGAAAGTGCGATGTCATCTGTAGCCAACATGTATAACAATTGATACTCAAAAACTAATTCTTAAAGATCATTTCTTGCAAAGCACAATAAGTGTTATTTCTTCACAAGTTTTGGATGCAGGTTGAACAGTTGAACGCTTTTGTTTGCAAAAGATACCTTTTTATCTATTTCACCTGGATGTTTGTGAGCTCTAGAGATGAAATAATATCCGAAGAAACCTATCGATACCCGTTACACATGAGATTTATTTATTTCACTGTTCCATGGAACGCACGGGCACCTTACTATAGATTAGTATGACCAAAAACTGAACTAACATTATATATAATACGATAAATGCTGATGCATGTCACCTAAGATTATCATTGAAAACTATGTTCAAATACGAATCCAATGATATAGTTTTTGTTGACATGCACTAACATTTTGTCAGTTAAATCTTCAGTCAAATTCAATGGGGATAGTAAATGAAGGAAATATGCCCTAGAGGCAATAATAAAGTTATTATTTATTTCCTTATATCATGATAAATGTTTATTATTCATGCTAGAATTGTATTAACCGGAAACATAATACACGTGTGAATACATAGACAAACAGAGTGTCACTAGTATGCCTCTACTTGACTAGCTCATTGATCAAAGATGGTTATGTTTCCTAGCCATAGACATGAGTTGTCATTTGATTAATGGGATCACATCATTAGGAGAATGATGTGATTGACATGACCCATTCCGTTAGCTTAGCACCCGATCGTTTAGTATGTTGCTCTTGCTTTCTTCATGACTTATACATGTTCCTATGACTATGAGATTATGCAACTCCCGTTTACGGGAAGAACACTTTGTGTGCTACCAAACGTCACAACATAACCGGGTTATTATAAAGGTGCTCTACAGGTGTCTCCGAAGGTACATGTTGGGTTGCCGTATTTCGAGATTAGGATTTGTCACTCCGATTGTCGGAGAGGTATCTCTGGGCCCTCTCGGTAACGCACATCACTTAATCCTTGCAAGCATTGCAACTAATGAGTTAGTTGCGGGATGATGTATTACGGAACGAGTAAAGAGACTTGCCGGTAACAATATTGAACTAGGTATTGAGATACCGACGATCGAATCTCGGGCAAGTAACATACCGATGACAAAGGGAACAACGTATGTTGTTACGTGGTCTGACCGATAAAGATCTTCATAGAATATGTGGGAGCCAATATGAGCATCCAAGTTCTGCTATTGGTTATTGATTGGAGACGTGTCTCGGTCATGTCTACATAGTTCTCGAACCCGTAGGGTCCGCACGCTTAACGTTTCAATGACAATTATATTATGAGTTTATATGTTTGGATGTACCAAAGGTTGTTCGGAGTCCCGAATGTGATCGCAGACATGATGAGGAGTCTCGAAATGGTCGAGACATGAAGATTGATATATTGGAAGCCTATGTTTGGATATCGGAAGTGTTCCGGGTGAAATCGGGATTTTACCGGAGTACCGGGAGGTTACCGGAACCCCCCGGGGACTTAATGGGCCTTGGTGGAAGAGAGAGGAGGCGGCCAGGGCAAGGGCCGCGCCCCCTCCCCCTAGTCCGAATAGGACAAGGAGAGGGGGGCGGCGCCCCCCCCTCCTTCTTCTCCTCCACATCTTTCCCCTCTCTCTCCTAGTCCAACAAGGAAAAGGGGGGAGTCCTGCTCCCAGTAGGAGGAGGACTCCTCCTGGCTCGCCTCTCCCTTGGCCGGCCGCACCCCCCTTGCTCCTTTATATATGGGGGCAGTGGGGCACCCTAGAGGACAACAATTGATCTTTTTGATCTTTTAGCTGTGTGCGGTGCCCCCCTCCATCATAGTCCACCTCGATAATACTGTAGCGGTGCTTAGGCGAAGCCCTGCGTCGGTAGAACATCAACATCGTCACCACGCCGTCGTGCTGATGAAACTCTCCCCCAACACTCGGCTGGATCGGAGTTCGAGGGACGTCATCAGACTGAACGTGTGTTGAACTCGGAGGTGCCGTGCGTTCGGTACTTGATCGGTCGGATCGTGAAGACATACGACTACATCAACCGCGTTGTGCTAACGCTTCCGCTTTTGGTCTACGAGGGTACGTGGACAACACTCTCCCCTCTCGTTGCTATGCATCACCATGATCTTGCGTGTGCGTAGGATTTTTTTTGAAATTACTACGTTCCCCAACAGTAAAGTCATCTTATCACAAAACCCAACCACTCCCAGTAATAAGTGGCCTGGTAAAATAAACGGACAAGCAACCATCACATCCCTCCGTCTTTTTTGCATTTCATCTCTCTGCATTTACTTTCTCCGGTTCATCTCGCACAGTCAATCCCTAGCTACTACTCCTAGTATCCCTAGCTACTACTCCTAGGGCCAGTTCTTTTGGCGGCTTAAAAAATAAGCCGTCTCTTCCCCAACTTTTCCCATAAGACTAGTCATAGTGGAGAGTAACATTAAGGCACCTCACTCATTTATTTGGGCTTCTAAACTACTACTAGTACCTCTGTCCTGGTTTATTCATCACCATTGTAATTTGTCTAAATCTTGACCAAAGATTTAACTGATAAAATGTTAATGCATGTGACATATGCAAGTACTTACAAAATGCGTACGGATACACAAGGTTTCCAAACTTTTCCTTTTACATACTTAATTAAGGACGCTAATAATTCCAGAACGTTCATGATTTATCATTTGCGTCCCAAAACTAATGAGATCACCTTATGAAACTAAATTATATTCCTAATAAAAGCCACGACGCTCGCAGGAGCGCTTGCGGCGCGCCACGAGTGCCCTGGTGCACGGCCGTTTCCCAGAGCGCCGACACAACGCCTCTTCCTCAGCATCGCAACTTGCTAGGTGCTGATTGGTGGCTTGCCGGCGGGCGAGCGTGATCTCAACGGTGTGGTGATCTGGCACCAATAGGTACTCCTCCTCGCTGGAAGCATGCACCCGGTCCACGTACCGCCAAGCGTAGATGAGGTGCTTGGGCCCGACTGCACTCAGGGCTTTGGCATGGGTGTCCTCCAACACCCTCACGGCCCTCGCACGATCCTTCTACCAAAGAGCCAATTGCCTGGCTCTCTCGGACGCGATATAGGCCTGCCTGGCAGCTTGCCCCGCGGCGTGCTTCTCTTCCTCGGCCTTCTTCCCCGCCTCTATTTTGGCGCGCTCTGCCGGAGGCAAAGCCTCCCACAAGGCGATATCCATTTCTTTCCAAAGCTCCTCAAGGCTGGGGGGGGGGGGCTCGGCGGGCGGCGCGGCGTTCTCCTTGTAGCGGGGAGCCGACGCGTCCTCTAACGCGCGTGCTGGCGAGATTGGGAACGCCGACGCGTCCACCTCGACGCGTCGCGGCGAGGAGCGAAACGTCGACGCATACCTCTCGACTAGTGGCGGCGAGGAACGGAATGGTGACGCGTCCTCCTCGACTAGTGGCGGCGAGGAACGGAACATCGACGCGTGACCGTCCGCGCGGTGCAGCGAGGGGCGCCTACGGCTTGGGAGGGGGGATGCCATGGTGGTCGACGTGAGAGGGAGGGGGAGGAGATAGCGATGAACGTGAGCGTTCTTCCGAATGCCGTGGGAGACGCAGTATTTATAGCGAGCAATGGCACACCTACGTAATATATGGACTGAGCTTCACTGACTTAACTGCAGGTCCAGTTGCGTCACTGACATGTGGGCCAGATGCCTGTTGAGCCCACATGTCAGTGACCCAATGCACCTACAGTTAAGTAACTGAAGCAGCTACGTGGGCATATTTGTTGGAGTAAATTACGGGTGAGGGAAGGGGTGGAAATATTGCTGGTCACAACGGATTGGACGAGCGCAGGGGAGGAGAGTCATGCATGCAGATTTTTTCCACACGGGGTGGAGTGGTAGGACTGCTGGAGGGAGAAGGAGAGTCAAGCAGGTGTTCAGATTTCAAGGTGCACTAAATTATTGCATGCGATGATTAAGCTGGCCATAGTGGTGGTAATGTGGTACTCCCTCCTTTCCAATTTATAGGGCTTAATTTGAAAATCTCTTCAACCAAGGTAGATGATGAATGGTGGAATTAATTCCGTAGTTTGCAAAAGTACTTAATTGGTACTCTCATTTTTCTCAAAAATTTGTGTAAACTGATGCATTAATTACACCACATGCATGCATGACCACTCCTATAAAAATCTCAGTTGGTGGTGATGGTATGTCTGCCTCTAGACAACGTGACCCATTCGATCTACTTGGAACCAACGGCTGAGATGTGTGTGCATAGAGACATGGCGTTGCCACCAGAGGTACTATATAGAAGATATTTACCCACCTCTGCCACTGTATAAAATACGGAACTACTCATTCTAGCCTCATTTCCTTTCTGGTTCATCTCCTTGCATTCTTGCCGGCGGCGGCGAAGGTTCCTGAAGATGGAGTCTAGACTCTAGAAACCACTACAAAAACTATTCCACTGCCTCTATCTTGGTAAGAGTAGGTGAAAATTTTGAATCGAGCCCTTTGAACTAGAAGGGAGGTAGTGGTACTCTAATAGCTAAACTTGTTGTGATGACTAGATAGGACATGGCACACACCTGGACGGAGGAACTAGTCTGCATTGTGCATTTCAGTTTTGTATGAAGTCAATGTACCTCTACTTTGACCAAACTTATAGAAAAATGTACATCAACATTCACAATGTCAAATCAATATTTCTATACTCATTATAAACTGTAGTTTTTATACTCATTATAATCAGTAATGTATATACTGATATTTTAGTATAAATTTGGTCAAAAACTTTGCAAATGGTTGATGGAAGTAAAAAGGACCAGAGGGAGTATCATGCATGCGGAGTAGGAATTTTTTTTGCTCATTTATAGCCGGTCGAAGTCTCAAAGGGCGCGACCACGCGAGGGAGGGGAAGGTCGTGGGAGGCGCGACGGTTGAGGGAATTAAGTGATGTTACATCCATGTGCCGGCATGGCGTGCGAACATGCAGAAGCTATACCGTCAGGCCTATGATATGGGTCTAGTAGACATGACATCTGGTGGGTCCTGCATAGTACTCGAGAACTCTTTGGGGGCTTGTAGTCGTTTATCCACCGGGCAAGCCAACAACCCCACGCCGTTCGCACGCCCTACTCATCCCCGTTGAGGGAGTACTGGATTAGGGGGTGTCCGGATGGCCGGACTATACCTTCAGCCGGACTCCTGGACTATGAAGATACAAGATTGAAGACTTCGTCCCGTGTCCGGAAGGGACTTTCCTTGGTGTGGAAGGCAAGCTTGGCGGTACGGATATGTAGATCTCCTGCCATTGTAACCGACTTTGTGTAACCCTAACCCTCTCCGGTGTCTATATAAACCGGAGGGTTTTAGTCCGTAGGACAACATATAGAACAACAATCATACCATAGGCTAGCTTCTAGGGTTTAGCCTCTCCGATCTCGTGGTAGATCTACTCTTGTACTTCCCATATCATCAATATTAATCAAGCAGGACGTAGGGTTTTACCTCCATCAAGAGGGCCCGAACCTAGGTAAAACTTTGTGTCCCTTGCCTCCTGTTACCATCCGGCCTAGACGCACAGTTCGGGACCCCCTACCCGAGATCCGCCGGTTTTGACACCGACATTGGTGCTTTCATTGAGAGTTCCTCTGTGTCGTCGCCATCAGGAAGGATGCCTCGTCCCGTCTTTAAAGACGGCACCGTTGCTAAGGGAGCCTTGGCTGTCGGCCAAACCCTCCGGCTAGGTAGTTTTCTTATGATCGCATGTTCGGCTTCTACGCCGACGACGACCTCTCGAGCCATCGAAAACAATCTTCATGTCAGCTCGGAACTCGCCGAGCAGTTAGATCCAATGGAGCTCTCCTCCATAAACGAGCTCTTGGATCGCATCGCCGCCCTGGGAGTTGTTGGGGAACGTTGCAGAAAACAAAAATTTTCCTACGATTTCACCAAGATCCATCTATGAGTTCATCAAGCAATGAGTGATCGGATTGCATCTACATACCATTGTAGATCACGCGCGGAAGCGTTCAAAGAACGGGGATGAGGAAGTCGTACTCGACGTGATCCAAATCACCGGAGATCCTAGCGCCGAACGGACGGCACCTTCGCGTTCAACACACTTACGGTCAGCGTGACATCTCCTCCTTCTTGATCCAGCAAGGGGGAAGGAGAGGTTGATGAAGATCCAGCAGCACGACGGCGTGGTGGTGGATGCAGTAGTCACCGCAGCAGGGCTTCGCCGTTCTCTACGGAGGAGGAGGAGGTCTTGGAGGGGAGAGGGAGGCGCCAGGGGCATGGGTGCGGCTGCCCTCCTTCCCCCCTCTATATATAGGGTCCCCAGGGGGGGCGCTGGCCTTGGAGATCCAATCTCCCAAGGGGGCGGCGGCCAAGGGGGGTGGAGTGCCCCCCAAGGCAAGTGGGGCGCCCCCCACCCTAGGGTTCCCAACCCTAGGCGCAGGGGGAAGGCCCAAAGGGGGGCGCACCAGCCCACTAGGGGCTGGTTCCCCTCCCACTTCAGCCCATGGGGCCCTCCGGGATAGGTGGCCCCACCCGGTGGACCCCCGGGACCCTTCCGGTGGTCCCGGTACAATACCAGTGACCCCGAAACTTGTCCCGATGGCCGAAATAGCACTTCCTATATATAATTCTTTACCTCCGAACCATTCCGGAACTCCTCGTGACGTCCGGGATCTCATCCGGGACTCCGAACAACTTTCGGGTTACCGCATATACATATCTCTACAACCCTAGCGTCACCGAACCTTAAGTGTGTAGACCCTACGGGTTCGGGAGACATGTAGACATGACCGAGATGGCTCTCCAGTCAATAACCAACAGCGGGATTTGGATACCCATGTTGGCTCCCACATGCTCCTTGATGATCTCATCGGATGAACCACGATGTCGAGGATTCAAGCAACCCCGTATACAATTCCCTTTGTCAATCGGTACGCTACTTGCCCGAGATTCGATCGTCGGTATCCCAATACCTCGTTCAATCTCGTTACCGGCAAGTCACTTTACTCGTACCGTAATGCATGATCCCGTGACCAGACACTTGGTCACTTTGAGCTCATTGTGATGATGCATTACGAGTGGGCCCAGAGATACCTCTCCATCATACGGAGTGACAAATCCCAGTCTCGATCCGTGTCAACCCAACAGACACTTTCGGAGATACCCATAGTATACCTTTATAGTCACCCAGTTACATTGTGACGTTTGGTACACCCAGAGCACTCCTACGGTATCCGGGAGTTACACGATCTCATGGTCTAAGGAAAAGATACTTGACATTGGAAAAACTCTAGCAAACGAACTGTACGATCTTGTGCTATGTTTAGGATTAGGTCTTGTCCATCACATCATTCTCCTAATGTTGTGATCTCGTTATCAATGACATCCAATGTCCATAGTTAGGAAACCATGACTATCTGTTGATCAACGAGCTAGTCAACTAGAGGCTTACTAGGGACATGTTGGTGTCTATGTATTCACACATGCATTACGATTTCCAGATAACACAATTATAGCATGAATAAAAGACAATTATCATGAACAAGGAAATATAATAATAATCCTTTTATTATTGCCTCTAGGGCATATTTCCAACAGTCTCCCACTTGCACTAGAGTCAATAATCTAGTTACATTGTGATGAATCGAACACCCATGGAATTCTGGTGTTGATCATGTTTTGCTCTAGGGAGAGGTTTAGTCAACGGATCTGCTACATTCAGGTCCGTATGTACTTTACAAATCTGTATGTCTCCATTTTGAACACTTTCACGAATGGAATTGAAGCGACGCTTGATATGCCTGGTCTTCCTGTGAAACCTGGGCTCCTTGGCAAGGGCAATAGCTCCAGTGTTGTCACAGAAGAGAGTCATCGGGCCCGACGCATTGGGTATGACTCCTAGGTCGGTAATGAACTCCTTCACCCGGACTGCTTCGTGTGCTGCCTCCGAGGCTGCCATGTACTCCGCTTCACATGTAGATCCCGCCACAACGCTTTGCTTGCAACTGCACCAGCTTACTGCCCCACCATTCAAAATATACACGTATCCGGTTTATGACTTAGAGTCATCCAGATCTATGTCGAAGCTAGCGTCGACGTAACCCTTTACGACGAGCTCTTCGTCACCTCCATAAACGAGAAACATTTCCTTAGTCCTTTTCAGGTACTTCAGGATATTCTTGACCGCTGTCCAGTGTTCCTTGCCAGGATTACTTTGGTACCTACCTACCAAACTTACGGCAAGGTTTACATCAGGTCTGGTACACAACATGGCATACATAATAGAACCTATGGCTGAGGCATAGGGGATGACACTCATCTCTTCTATATCTTCTGCCGTGGTCAGACATTGAGCTGAGCTCAATTTCATACCTTGCAACACAGGCAAGAACCCCTTCTTAGATTGATCCATATTGAACTTCTTCAATATCTTATCAAGGTATGTGCTTTGCGAAAGACCTATGAGGCGTCTTGATCTATCTCTATAGATCTTGATGCCTAATATATAAGCATCTTCTCCAAGGTCCTTCATTGAAAAACTCTTATTCAAGTAGGCCTTAATGCTGTCCAAAAGTTCTATATCATTTCCCATCAAAAGTATGTCATCTACATATAATATGAGAAATGCTATAGAGCTCCCACTCACTTTCTTGTAAACGCAGGCTTCTCCATAAGTCTGCATAAACCCAAACGCTTTGATCATCTCATCAAAGCGAATGTTCCAACTCCGAGATGCTTGCACCAGCCCATAAATGGATCGCTGGAGCTTGCATACCTTGTTAGCATTCTTAGGGTCGACAAAACCTTCCGGCTGCATCATATACAGTTCTTCCTTAAGATAACCGTTAAGGAATGCTGTTTTGACATCCATTTGCCATATCTCATAATCATAGTATGCGGCAATTGCTAACATGATTCGGACGGACTTCAGCTTTGCTACGGGAGAGAAAGTCTCATCGTAGTCAACCCCTTGAACTTGTCGATAACCCTTAGCGAAAAGTCGAGCTTTATAGATGGTAACATTACCATCCGCGTCTGTCTTCTTCTTAAAGATCCATTTGTTTTCTATCGCTCGCCGATCATCGGGCAAGTCTGTCAAAGTCCATACTTTGTTTTCATACATGGATCCGATCTTGGATTGCATGGCTTCAAGCCATTTGTTGGAATCGGGGCCCGCCATCGCTTCATAGTAGTTCGAAGGTTCACCGTTGTCCAACAACATGATTTCTAAGACAGGGTTGCCGTACCACTCTGGTGCGGAACGTGTCCTTGTGGACCTACGAAGTTCAGTAGCAACTTGATCTGAAGTTTCATGATCATCATCATTAACTTCCTCTCTAGTCGGTGCAGGCACCTCAGGAACATTTTCTTGAGCTGCGCCTACCGGTTCAAGAGGTAATACTTCATCAAGTTCTACTTTCCTCCCACTTATTCTTTCGAGAGAAACTCTTTCTCTAGAAAGGATCCATTCTTGGCAACAAAGATCTTGCCTTCGGATCTGAGGTAGAAGGTATACCCAATAGTTTCTTTAGGGTATCCTATGAAGACGCATTTTTCCGACTTGGGTTCGAGCTTTTCAGGTTGAAGTTTCTTGACATAAGCATCGCATCCCCAAACTTTTAGAAACAAACGACAGCTTAGGCTTCTTCCCAAACCATAATTCATACGGTGTCGTCTCAACGGATTTCGACGGAGCCCTATTTAAAGTGAATGCGGCAGTCTCTAAAGCATAGCCCCAAAATGATAGCGGTAAATCGGTAAGAGACATCATAGATCGCACCATATCTAATAGAGTGCGATTACGACGTTCGGACACACCATTACGCTGAGGTGTTCCAGGCGGCGTGAGTTGTGAAACTATTCCACATTTTCTTAAGTGTGTACCAAATTCGTGACTCAAGTATTCTCCTCCACGATCTGATCGCAAAAACTTGATTTTTCTGTCACGTTGATTCTCAACCTCACTCTGAAATTCCTTGAACTTTTCAAAGGTTTCAGACTTGTGTTTCATTAAGTAGACATACCCATATCTACTTAAATCATCAGTGAGCGTGAGAACATAATGATAGCCACCGCGAGCCTCAACACTCATTGGACCGCACACATCAGTATGTATGATTTCCAATAAGTTGGTTGCTCGCTCCATTGTTCCTGAGAACGGAGTCTTGGTCATCTTACCCATGAGGCATGGTTCGCACGTGTCAAATGATTCGTAATCAAGAGACTCTAAAAGTCCATCTGCATGGAGCTTCTTCATGCGTTTGACACCTATGTGACCAAGGCGGCAGTGCCACAAGTATGTGGGACTATCATTATCAACCTTACATCTTTTGGTACTCACATTATGAACATGTGTAGTATTACGTTCGAGATTCATAAAGAATAAACCATTCACCATAGGAGCATGACCATAAAACATATCTCTCATATAAATAGAACAACCATTATTCTCGGATTTAAATGAGTAGCCATCTCGAATTAAACGAGATCCCGATACAATGTTCATGCTCAAAGCTGGCACTAAATAACAATTATTAAGGTTTAAAACTAATCCCGAAGGTAGATATAGAGGTAGCGTGCCGACGGCGATCACATTGACCTTGGAACCATTCCCGACGCGCATCGTCACCTCGTCCTTTGCCAGTTTCCGTTTATTCCGCAGCTCCTGCTTTGAGTTACAAATGTGAGCAACCGCACCGGTATCAAATACCCAGGAGCTACTACGGATACTGGTAAGGTACACATCAATTACATGTATATCACATATACCTTTTGTGTTGCCGGCCTTCTTGTCCGCTAAGTATTTGGGGCAGTTCCGCTTCCAGTGACCACTTCCCTTGCAATAAAAGCACTCAGTCTCGGGCTTGGGTCCATTCTTTGGCTTCTTCTCGGCAGCTTCCTTACCAGGCGCGGCAACTCCCTTGCCGTCCTTCTTGAAGTTCTTTTTACCCTTGCCTTTCTTGAACTTGGTGGTTTTATTGACCATCAACACTTGATGTTCCTTTTTGACTTCTACCTCTGCTAATTTCAGCATTGAAAATACCTCAGGAATGGTCTTTTCCATCCCCTGCATATTGAAGTTCATCACAAAGCTCTTGTAGCTCGGTGGAAGCGACTGAAGGATTCTGTCAATGACCGCGTCATCTGGGAGATTAACTCCCAGCTGAGTTAAGCGGTTATGTAATCCAGACATAGTGAGTATGTGCTCACTGACAGAACTATTTTCCTCCATCTTACAGCTGAAGAACTTGTCGGAGACTTCATATCTCTCGACCCGGGCATGAGCTTGAAAAACCATTTTCAGCTCTTCGAACATCTCATATGCTCTGTGTCTCTCAAAACGCTTTTGGAGCCCCGGTTCTAAGCTTTAAAGCATGCCGCACTGAACGAGGGAGTAGTCATCAGCACGTGTCTGCCAAGCGTTCATAACGTCTTGGTTCTGTGGGACGGGTGCGTCACCTAGCGGTGCTTCTAGGACATAATCTTTCTTGGCAGCTATGAGGATGATCCTCAGGTTCCGGACCCAGTCCGTATAATTGCTGCCATCGTCTTTCAGCTTGGTTTTCTCTAGGAACGCGTTGAAGTTGAGGACAACGTGGGCCATTTGATCTACAAGACATATTGTAAAGATTTTAGACTAAGTTCATGATAATTAAGTTCATCTAATCAAATTATATAATGAACTCCCACTCAGATAGGCATCCCTCCAGTCATCTAAGTATAACATGATCCGAGTTAACTAGGCCGTGTCCGATCATCACGTGAGACGGACTAGTCAACATCGGTGAACATCTTCATGTTGATCGTATCTTCTATACGACTCATGCTCGACCTTTCGGTCTTCTGTGTTCCGAGGCCATGTCTGTACATGCTAGGCTCGTCAAGTCAACCTAAGTGTTTGCATGTGTAAATCTGTCTTACACCCGTTGTATGTGAACGTTGGAATCTATCACACCCGATCATCACGTGGTGCTTCGAAACAACGAACTGTCGCAACGGTGCACAGTTAGGGGAAACACTTTCTTGAAATTATTATGAGGGATCATCTTATTTACTACCGTCGTTCTAAGTAAACAAGATGCAAAAACATGATAAACATCACATGCAATCAAATAATAATAGTGACATGATATGGCCAATATCACATAGCTCCTTTGATCTCCATCTTGGGGCTCCATGATCATCTTGTCACCGGCATGACACCATGATCTCCATCATCATGATCTCCATCATCGTGTCTCCATGAAGTTGCTCACCAACTATTACTTCTACTACTATGGCTAACACGTTTAGCAATAAAGTAAAGTAATTTACATGGCGTTTCTCAATGACACGCAGGTCATACAAAAAATAAAGACAACTCCTATGGCTCCTGCCGGTTGTCATACTCATCGACATGCAAGTCGTGATTCCTATTACAAGAACATGATCTCATACATCACATATATATCATTCATCATTCATCACAACTTTGGCCATATCACATCACAAAGCACTTGCTGCAAAAACAATTTAGACGTCCTCTAATTGTTGTTGCAAGTTTTACGTGGCTGCAATAGGGTTCTAGCAAGAACATTTTATTACCTACGTAAAACCCACAACGTGATTTGTCAACTTCTATTTACCCTTCATAAGGACCCTTTTCATCGAATCCGCTCCAACTAAAGTGGGAGAGACAGACACACGCTAGCCACCTTATGCAACTAGTGCATGTCAGTCGGTGGAACCAGTCTCACGTCAGCGTACGTGTAAGGTCGGTCCGGGCCGCTTCATCCCACAATACCGCTGAAGCAAAATAAGACTAGTAGCGGCAAGAAAGTTGACAACATCTACGCCCACAACAAATTGTGTTCTACTCGTGCAAAGAGAACTACACATAGACCTAGCTCATGATGCCACTGTTGGGGAACGTTGCAGAAAACAAAAATTTTCCTACGGTTTCACCAAGATCCATCTATGATTCATCTAGCAACGAGTGATCGGATTGCATCTACATACCTTTGTAGATCACGCGCGGAAGCGTTCAAAGAACGGGGATGAGGAAGTCGTACTCGACGTGATCCAAATCAACAGAGATCCTAGCGCCGAACGGACGGCACCTCCGTGTTCAACACACGTACGGTCAGCGTGACGTTTCCTCCTTCTTGATCCAGCAAGGGGAAGGAGAGGTTGATGAAGATCCAGCAGCACGACGGCGTGGTGGTGGATGCAGTAGTCACCGCAGCAGGGCTTCGCCGTTCTCTACGGAGGAGGAGGAGGTCTTGGAGGGGAGAGGGAGGCGCCAGGGGCATGGGTGCGGCTGCCCTCCCTCCCCCCTCTATATATAGGGTCCCCAGGGGGGGCGCCGGCCCTGGAGATCCAATCTCCCAAGGGGGCGGTGGCCAAGGGGGGTGGAGTGCCCCCCAAGGCAAGTGGGGTGCCCCCCACCCTAGGGTTCCAACCCTAGGCGTAGGGGGAAGGCCCAAAGGGGGGCGCACCAGCCCACTAGGGGCTGGTTCCCCTCCCACTTCAGCCCATGGGGCCCTCCGGGATAGGTGGCCCCACCCGGTGGACCCCCGGGACCCTTCCGGTGGTCCCGGTACAATACCGGTGACCCCGAAACTTGTCTCGATGGCCGAAATAGCACTTCCTATATATAATTCTTTACCTCCGGACCATTCCAGAACTCCTCGTGACGTCCGGGATCTCATCCGGGACTCCGAACAACTTTTGGGTTACTGCATATACATATCTCTACAACCCTAGCATCACCGAACCTTAAGTGTGTAGACCCTACGGGTTCGGGAGACATGTAGACATGACCGAGATGGCTCTCCGGTCAATAACCAACAGCGGGATCTGGATACCCATGTTGGCTCCCACATGCTCCTCGATGATCTCATCGGATGAACCACGATGTCGAGGATTCAAGCAACCCCGTATACAATTCCCTTTGTCAATCGGTACGTTACTTGCCCGAGATTCAATCGTCGGTATCCCAATACCTCGTTCAATCTCGTTACCGGCAAGTCACTTTACTCGTACCGTAATGCATGATCCCGTGACCAGACACTTGGTCACTTTGAGCTCATTGTGATGATGCATTACCGAGTGGGCCCAGAGATACCTCTCCGTCATACGGAGTGACAAATCCCAGTCTCGATCCGTGTCAACCCAACAGAGACTTTTGGAGATACCCGTAGTATACCTTTATAGTCACCCAGTTACGTTGTGACGTTTGGTACACCCAGAGCACTCCTACGGTATCCGGGAGTTACACGATCTCATGGTTTAAGGAAAATATACTTGACATTGGAAAAACTCTGGCAAACGAACTATACGATCTTGTGCTATGTTTAGGGTTAGGTCTTGTCCATCACATCATTCTCCTAATGATGTGATCTCGTTATCAATGACATCCAATGTCCATAGTCAGGAAACCATGACTATCTGTTGATCAACGAGCTAGTCAACTAGAGGCTTACTAGGGACATGTTGGTGTCTATGTATTCACACATGTATTACGATTTCCGGATAACACAATTATAGCATGAATAAAAGACAATTATCATGAACAAGGAAATATAATAATAATCCTTTTATTATTGCCTCTAGGGCATATTTTGTGTAACCCTAACCCTCTCCGGTGTCTATATAAACCGGAGGGTTTTAGTCCGTAGGACAACATATAGAACAACAATCATACCATAGGCTAGCTTCTAGGGTTTAGCCTCTCCGATCTCTTGGTAGATCTACTTTTGTACTTCCCATATCATCAATATTAATCAAGCAGGACGTAGGGTTTTACCTCCATCAAGAGGGCCCGAACCTAGGTAAAACTTCGTGTCCCTTGCCTCCTGTTACCATCCGGCCTAGACGCACAGTTCGGGACCCCCTACCCGAGATCCGCCGGTTTTGACACCGACATTGGTGCTTTCATTGAGAGTTCCTCTGTGTCGTCGCCATCAGGAAGGATGCCTCGTCCCGTCTTTAAAGACGGCACCGTTGCTAAGGGAGCCTTGGCTGTCGGCCAAACCCTCCGGCTAGGTGGTTTTCTTATGATCGCCTGTTCGGCTTCTACGCCGACGATGACCTCTCGAGCCATCGAAAACAATCTTCATGTCAGCTCGGAACTCGCCGAGCAGTTAGATCCAATGGAGCTCTCCTCCATAAACGAGCTATTGGATCGCATCGCCGCCCAAGGAGTCGCTACGGATTACGACCAGATTGGGCCTAAACCCGATCTGAGAGAGATTAACTCTCCCCAAGTCTCCCATCACGTTGCCGTGGTAGAGGGACAGTGCGGCGACCCTTCATCTATCTTAAGGACTAGCTACGTCCTGATTCCCGATCCCTCCGAGCTGGATACCCGTGGAGGGGAGGATATCACTCAAAACCTGAACTTAGAGTCAGGCAACGGGTTGGATTCATTGGACAACATCCAGGAATCCAAATTTTCGAGTTTGGAAATTCCTCGACCTCTGAGCCTCAGATTGGGTGAGGCTTCGGATTTAATTACACCCACCCACCCGAACATAAGCGATCTATCCCAAATCAGGCAAGAGCCCGATGAAACAGTACATCATCACTGGGCCAGATTCCTCCTGGTTAGGAATAGGATAAGGGACTGCCGCGAGGAAGACGCAATCTCAATCTTCTGCAATAATTGCACGGACAAGGGAATCCTCAACGCCATAAGTCGCTGTGATACACACTTCGCTGACTTAGCGTCCATTGTACGAAAGTACTGTGCAATGGAAAGCGCCTGGAAAACCAAAATAAAATTTTGGGACGATCCGGCCCTGAATACAAACCCAGTCCAAAATAAAAGGGTGCATCATCGCCAGACACCCGGGTCAAACACCAAAAAGCAAAAACCCTCTACAGGGCATGGAAGGATGGCTTACTGGACCCTGTAAAATTCACAGTACAGAGGACGCCACACCAACTCACAGCCTTAGAGCATGTTGGATACTCCGGCAGGTGGCCAAAATTGGCGAAGATCTCCTAATTCCGGAGGCCACAGAAAGCCACCCCAGAGACACCAATATGGTATTAACAGTCTTCGAGACTTTCACATCAAATAAAATGCGAAAAAGGACACTCCGCAGCCTTGCCGAAGTCTACCAAGTAGCAACAATAAATCCATGGAGTGACACGGCTATTACCTTTAACGCCAGTGATGAACCTAAATTCCGAACAGCCCGAGCACCAGCCGCATTGGTCCTCAGTCCAATAGTGGACGGCTTTTGTCTTACCAAGGTACTCATGGACGGCGGCAGCGGATTTAACCTCATTTATGGGGAAACCCTTCAAAAAAATGGAAATAGACTGGAACCGCATTGAGCGAAGCAGCACAACCTTTAGAGGAATAATCCCCCGTCGGGAAGCACGCTGTACAGGAAAAATCACACTAGATGTGGTGTTCGGCACGCCGGATAATTACAGGTCCAAAGAGGTCACGTTCCATGTGGCTCCGTTCAGCAGCGGTTATCACGCTCTGCTAGGGTGGGAAGCGTTTACAATCTTCCAAGCAATACCCCATTACGGGTACATGAAGCTCAAGATGCCCGGGCCTAACAGGATCATCACTCTCGCCAGTGATCCGGACATAGCACTCCGCGCCGGAAACAAGACAGCCGCACTGGCCCTCGAGGCACTATCCGAAGCCCTAGCGGCTGAAGAACTGACTGCGCTACGCTCCACGGTGAATAGGGACGATGTGGTACTCGACAAAAGATCCAAGTCCACCTCCTTTAAACCGGCGGACGAAATAGTCAAATTCCAGGTCCATCCAACGGACCCCAATAAAACAGCTTCCATCGGGGCACAGTTAAACCCTGAGGTAGACGCCGCACTACGAGAGTTCCTACGAGAGAACTGGGACATTTTCGCCTGGCACCCTTCAGACATGCCAGGAATCCCACGCAGGCTGGCCGAGCACAGCTTAAATATCCTAAAAGGATTCAAACCTGTCAAACAAGCTCTTCGGCGTTTTTCCGAACCTAAGAGACAGGCCATGGGAGAGGAGCTAGCAAAGCTATTGGAGGCCGGATTCATCAGAGATATAAAACATCCGGACTGGCTAGCAAACCTGGTGATGGTACCAAAGAAGGACAAATCCTGGCGCCTGTGCGTTGATTTTAAAGACCTTAACAAGGCTTGCCCAAAGGATCCCTTCCCCTACCCCGCATCGATCAAATTATCGATGCTACTGCAGGACACGATTCATTGTGTTTCCTCGACGCATATTCCAGCTACCATCAAATCAAGATGGCAGAGTCAGACCAAGCCGCAACGAAATTTATCACACCATACGACCCATTCTGCTTCAACACAATGCCCTTCAGGCTCAAAAACGCCGGCGCAACATATCAGCGCATGATTCAGACATGTCTGGCAAACCAGATCAGCAAAACAGTGGAGGCATATGTAGATGATGTGGTCGTCAAAACAAGACATGTCGAATCTCTAGTAGACGACTTGAAGCTCACATTTGATAACCTCCGAACATACGACATCAAGCTCAACCCAGAAAAATGCGTTTTCGGCATCCCAGCCGGAAAGCTCTTGGGCTTCATTGTATCCGGTAGAGGAATTGAAGCAAATCCAGCCAAGATCCGAGCTTTGTCACAATTGGATACCCCAAAGGACCTCAAACAAATACAAAAGTTAACCGGATGCGTGGCGGCTCTAAGCCGCTTTATCTCCCGCTTGGGAGAAAAGGCCCTACCCCTTTACCGCCTCCTTCGGCGCACCGAACACTTCGAATGGACGGATGCAGCCATGGCCGGACTCGACGAAATAAAAGCCATATTGGCAACAAACCCAGTCCTAGCCGCGTCAAACATTGGCGAACCAATGCTATTGTACATTGCAGCAACACATCTGGTTGTAAGCGCAGTGCTCGTCGTCGAACGAGAAACGGACGGACACAAATTCCTCCTTCAAAAGCCGGTCTATTATGTGTCCACTATCCTCACTCCGTGCAAATCATGGTACCTGCATTATCAAAAGATCGCGTACGCGGTATTCATGGCATCTCGGAAGCTACAACACTACTTTCAAGAGTGTTAAATAACAGTAGCCTCGGAAGTACCACTTAACGATATTATAAACAACCGTGACGCAATGGGCCGGATTGAAAAATGGGCCATTGAGCTCCTCCCGTTCGACATAACTTATAAGCCACGGCGAGCCATCGACTCGCAAGTTTTGGCCGACTTCGTCACAGAATGGACGGAGGCCGAACTTCCTAAAGAGTACAGCATATATTCAAATTCGATCATGCATTTCGACGGCTCCAAGATGTTGGCCGGACTAGGGGCTGGCGTCGTTTTGACGTCCCCCACAGGAGACACAGTTCAATACGTACTCCAGATTATGTACACAGACTCCAACAATGCAGCCGAATATGAGGCCCTTTTACATGGTCTCCGGATGGCAGTATCCATGGGCATTCAACGCCTAGAGGTGCGCGGGGACTCGAACCTCGCAATATCCCAAATAAATGGAGACTTCGATGCCAAGGATCCAAAAATGGCAGCTTACCGCAACGCCGTCCTAAAAATGTCAGCTCGGTTCGAAGGGCTTGAATTTCACCATATAGCCCGGGAAAATAATCAGGCGGCAGATATCCTGGCACGCATCGGCGCAAAACGCGATGTAATCCCCCCCAACATCTTGTTGGAAAGGCTGTTCAAGCCATTCGTAGTATGGGAAGGGGAACCAAAGAATAACAGCCCGGACCCAACCGCACTGCCCGACGCCGAACATTCTGACACAATCGGATGCTCCGCCAACGAAATAACACCTTCAGCCCACGTAATAATGGCCGTCATCGCCCCGTGGACAGAACCATTCCTCGCCTACCTTACTAGGCAGGAACTCCCCGAGGACCAAAATGAGGCACGCTGCATAGTGCGGCGATCCAAAGCCTACAAAGTCCACGAGGGAGAGCTTTATAAGAAAAGCACTACCGGAGTCCTTCAAAGGTGCATCTCCGAAGAGGAAGGGCGGAACCTCCTGGCTGAAATTCATGCCGGACTCGGTGGTCATCATGCTGCAGCTCGGTCCCTTGTAATCAAGGCCTTCCGTACATGCTTTTATTGGCCGACGGCCTGGGCAGATGCCCAGGACTTAGTCCAACGATGCGTCGGTTGCCAGCTCTTTGCAAACCAAAGCCATATGCCACCCACCACCCTCCAAACTATCCCCATCACTTGGCCCTTCATGGTCTGGGGGCTTGACATGGTTGGACCCCTTAAAGGCGGAACCCACAAGCAAAAATACTTACTGGTCATGGTGGATAAGTTCACCAAATGGATAGAAGCCAAGCCTGTTAAGACGGCCGAATCCGGACCGGTGATAGACTTTATATCCGGGGTTGTACACCGTTACGGCGTCCCCCACTGCATCATCACTGATAACGGTACGAACTTTACGGCCGACGAGGTAAAACTCTGGTGCAAAAACATGGGCATCAAGCTCGATTATGCTTCCGTCTATCACCCACAAACTAACGGCCAGGTCGAATGTGCAAATGGTCTTATCATGAGTGGCATCAAACCCAGATTAGTGCGGTCCCTCAAGGAATCTAACACGCACTAGGTAGAGGAGCTCGACTCCGTACTCTGGGGGCTGCGGACCACGCCGAATCGCACCACTGGATACACACCATTCTTTATGGTGTACGGTGCAGAGGCGGTTTTGCCTTGCGATATAATTCATGACTCACCTCGAGTGCGCATGTACGAAGAAAGAGAAGCCGAGCTCGATCGGCAGGACAGTTTGGACGCATTGGAGGAGGAGCGTGACGTGGCAAAAGCCCGTTCCGCATTCTATCAACAGCAGGCTCGAAGATACCAAAGCAGAGAAGTACGGGCCAAAAATTACAACATTGGCGAATTAGTTCTACGCCTACCGGACAAGAAAAAGGACAAACTCAAGCCCAAGTGGGAAGGTCCCATCATAATTGACCAAGTCCTGACTGGTGGAGCGTACCGCCTGCGAGATGCATCGGATAACCGACTCGAGCCGAATCCATGGAACGCAGCCCGTCTCTGAAGATTCTATGCCTAACGTCGGACTCTGTGTTCGTCTCCTTCCTCTGTCCATTTTTTATATACTGTCTGTCTTACATTTCTCTCCTTCTCCCCTTCCTTTCTCTTATAGCCTTTACAGGCTCATCAAATGACGTGCTATTCGCACTCATTAAACCCGGGGGCTTCTTTTAACAGAAGCTTATTTATACGGGCTTCATGCCCAACACATGTGTTACACTTCCGCATGTACCTTTTATTTCACCATTATATGCATCGATATGACTTAAGTTTTGGCCAAGCTGGGTTGCCTGGCTCCTGTGCTTACCCCTACTTCCCGATTATTCGTCTAGGCGGTAAAGGGAGCACCTCTGCGATTGTTACTACCGGATCAGCCGGATGTGTACCTCAGACTGGGTGAAGCCGAAAGCTAGCGTTCTTAAGGGAATATTCGGTCGGTGACCTAAAAGATGATCCTTTCACTTATTTATTTATGCGCCCCCAGATGCTTTTTCCTGCGTCTTTTTTGCAGAATGGGCATGCACTTTAGGGCATGCCTCCCAAGGAAAGGAACCCCTAACGGAACTATTCTCCCTGGAAGATGTTTCTTACTAACCATGTAATATAACATAACTAGTCAGGCACTTGTCTGTTCACGCACTAATGACCCCTACGCCTGGTATCCATGCATTCCCCGGTTCCTATATAACCGCATGGGAATTCAGACACACTCCGGACTGTCAGGTCCCGAGGCTGAAGCGAAAAGGTCGGCCATGACAAACGATCTACAATCCGGCTAGAAGACATTATAAATGTCTATTAAATTACATAGTCATTCTAACTGATTGTATTCCTCTTCAATACCATCTAACAGGCTGTCTAATTTACAATCCTGCTGGGAATACTTTGCGGCCAATTCTACTTGGCCGTATACTAAGCTTACAGGGATCTCCTTCCCATCGGGCCCCACAGGACCGACCTCGGCCATGTGGTTGGGGTCAGCCTTTGTGTACCGCGTCTTCACCATGGCCCAAGCCTCCCTAGTGCCTTGACGGCAGGCCGATATCTTCCACAATCGGAAGCGCCACCGTGCTCCCTTTAGCTTCTCCGCAAGCTCTCCAAGACCTTCGGGCATGGAGATGGATGGCCACAAGGCCTGGGCGACGCCTTGCATCGCCTGCCGAACTCGCTCGAGCAGTTGCGAGAGCTCGGGAAGAAGGTCACCCGTAGAACCAGGCATCTCCTCTGCAGGACGACCTGTTAGCACACCTACAGACATTACTCTGTTAGTCGACTTCCCCGCCGAACTTTTTTTCAAATGTTCGTTCAAGCACTTACTAAATATGCCGTGCCGAAGCCGCTGATTCTCCTTAACGGAGTCTGCCAGCTGGGCACGAACATCTTTCAGGTCGACGCCCAGCTTGGTGTTGGCATCTTGGAGATCGTTCTTCTCCCGCCTCACCTTTGTCAGCACCTTCTCACCAGCCTTCAGCTGGCGTAGGAGTTGTTGCCTTTCCGGACTCAATCTGGCGCCATCTGCAAATTCATTTGTCAGATTCGCACCCATGCCGTGCTTCGCAAAATACTTATCTTTCGAGGTGTCTATTACCAGAGGGGGTCTCCTTGGGCTCCCATGCCGCAGCTAGTGCGGCCTCAAGTTGGGCTTTGCACTCTTCCAGCTCCTGGGACAGTAGGGAATTCTTTTATGTAAGAACCTGCATAACAAATGATCCTTAAATCAGTTATTCTAACTGTTTCAAGTCTCGGGGGCTACTGGTATATATATAATTACCAAAATTTTCTTACCCGTATGTCTTTTACATATTGCTCCGTGGCTCTGGCTAGACCATTTTGAGCGGCACGGAGGTACGCATCTCCCGAATTGAAGGCATCTAATGCCTCTCGGGAGAAACAAGCGTCGCGAAGAATTGTCCGGCGACACCTGTGGTTCATGGCACTCTCCACCTCAGAGTTGGTGGCAGACAACCTGTCCACATCCTCCGTTGGAGGAGCGTCCGGTGCACGCCTTGTGTTCGCCTCCGCCTCCGGAACAGGCTTTGGAGCCTGGCTAGTGGAGGCGTGACTGGCAGCCTCTCCGGATATAGTCCGGCGAGGTCTCTTTGTCCTGAAGAGAGCACGAGTGTTAATATGCCTTGAAGGTATAACACCTGGGATAAGGGGGCGCGCCATACCTTTGCGCTGACGCCTCGGTCCGGACTGCACTTCTTTTCTGCCCATGGGACCCTGCGGCCCCTTGTTGGCTTGTCGCCGCAGGTTCGGCCTCTCGTCTCAAAAACCTCCCCCGCAAAGCTCGGTTGTAATCAGGAAACTGAAAACACGAGAGGGCGGACCCCTATTCGGGGTACTGGGACTTCAATCTCAGTTACCTGGGAGGCCGGGATTATCCCTGGGTAATTGGCCGTAATGGCCACCAAGGCGTTGTCCTTGCTCAATTGATGGAACACTCCATGAATCAGCTCCACAGATAAGTCCGGATCCTCTTGAGAGGCCGGGTCGAGGGACCGTCCTGGCTCCTCGGGTTGTGGAGGAGGGCTGTTTATTTCTTTAACAGCCTGGCGCAGTTCCTGCATTAAAGTCGTTAGACTGAATATTTAACAATGGGAATATAAAACAGATGGGCAAGTAAACCACTTACCCAGCTTGGGGGATTGTACATAGAGAATCCACCCTGTGGGTTGACGCGGAGAAATTCCTCCTCTTCTCCCTTGTACAAAGCGGACAAGGTCTTTGTTAGGGCCGCAGCCGAATCCGGTCCCTTACGGCCGTAGCGGGTGGCGTCGTCCTCCCCGTTGAAATCCCACATGGGGTGGCCTCTGTACTGTAGCGGCTGCACCCCTCGCATGATGCATGCGGCCATGACCCCGATCATGGTCAGTCCGGAATGAGCTAACAATCTTATCCGGCCCATCAGGTAATGGACGTCCTTGTCACTTTCCCTCTGAGGGCTCCGTGGACGCCAACTTAGGCGCTTCTTTAGTGGAGCACTGTCGAACTCAGGGAGGCCGATCCGGACAGGATCCGGCAGCGGGACGTCCTCTATGTAAAACCATTCCGAAGGCCAGTCCTCGGACGCCTTCTTTGGGGTTCCGGATAGATATCTGGTCCCGGCGATGCACCACACTTCGGCTTCGCCCACTTGAAATATCGACCCCTTCTGAGAACGGGGCACAAGGCAGAATAGCTCTTTCCACAGCCCGAAATGAGCCTCAACACCCAAGAACAACTCGCATAGGGCTACGAAGCTCGCGATATGCAATACGGAGGCAGGCATAAGATTGTGTAGCTGGAGGCCATAGAACTCCAGGAGCCCTAGGAGAAATGGATGGATTGGAAATCCGAGCCCTCTTATTAAATAAGGGACGAGGCACACCCGCTCTCCTTTGGAGGGATTAGGGGCACTCTCCGCTTGCTCTCCGCCATTATAGATGGCAAGTCCGGCTCGAACCGGGACCATATAGGCCGGGGGGAGAAATCCCTTGGTCTGGAGCGTCACTAGCTCGCTATGCGGGATGGAGCATCTCTACCACTATCCAGGCTAAGGGCTGGAAGGGCGAAAGGAGGAGTTGCAACAGCTGGCCATGGTGGTATGGACCTTTGTCGGATGCGCTCTGATGAACACTCGTGAAGGGGAGAAGGTGTGGTTTGGATCTAAATCCTCGTCCCCTTAAATGGGTGGCTCATTTACGCGGCTAGGGGTGTGGATGTAAAAACACTCAGACTTTTCGTATTCGTTTGACACATGGGAGATGGCCATTATTGGGCATAGAAGCCAAGGAGCGCAACATTTACAAGAAACCGGACTTTATTCAACAGGTACACGGAATTTGGAGGAGAACCCGCCTTGCAATGCCGAAGACAATCTGCGTGCCGGACTCATCATCATTGAAGCCTGGTTCGGGGGCTACTGAGGGATTACTGGATTAGGGGGTGTCCGGATGTCCGGACTATACCTTCAGCCGGACTCCTGGACAATGAAGATACAAGATTGAAGACTTCATCCCATGTCCGGAAGGGACTTTCCTTGGCGTGGAAGGCAAGCTTGGCGGTACGGATATGTAGATCTCCTGCCATTGTAACCGACTTTGTGTAACCCTAACCCTCTCCGGCATATAGAACAACAATCATACCATAGGCTAGCTTCTAGGGTTTAGCCTCTCCGATCTCGTGGTAGATCTACTCTTGTACTTCCCATATCATCAATATTAATCAAGCAGGACGTAGGGTTTTACCTCCATCAAGAGGGCCCGAAACTGGGTAAAACTTCGTGTCCCTTGCCTCCTGTTACCATCCGGCCTAGACGCACAGTTCGGGACCCCCTACCCGAGATCCGCCGGTTTTGACACCGACACCCGTCTTCTACCTTAGAATAGTTCGCTCCCAGTCGTCCCATCCTTTCACATTACACCAGTTCAACTTCTCCTAACCCGCCTCCAAAATCCATGGCCTCCAAAATCTCCATGGTCACTGCTGAGTACCAGGTTAGAGCCATCACCCATGATGAGTTCATCGTCATCTACACCCGTGGATCCGCGACGGTGAAAGCATGCCTTGCTCGCTTCCTGACCATGTTCAACAGTTCAAAGGATGAGTGGGTCGCTGGGCTAGATGTTGAGTACACCACAGTCCTGGAAAGCGAGAAGATTCTAAAGGAAGCAGAGAAGAAGAAGCCCGCCATGATCCAGGTTTGCGTACATAACGTGTGCTTGGTCTACCACATATGCCATGCCGACTGATGTCTACTACGCAACCTTCTTCTTGTAGACGTTGTTGGGCCTCCAAGTGCGGAGGTTTGTAGGACAGTAGCAAATTTCCCTCAAGTAGATGACCTAAGGTTTCTCAATCCGTGGGAGGCATAGGATGAAGATGGTCTCTCTCAAGCAACCCTGCAACCAAATAACAAAGAGTCTCTTGTGTCACCAACACACCCAATACAATGGTAAATTGTATAGGTGCACTAGTTCGGCGAAGAGATGGTGATACAAGTGCAATATGGATGGTAGATATAGGTTTTTGTAAACTGAAAGTATAAAAACAGCGAGGTAACTAATGATAAAAGTGAGCGTAAACGGTATTGCAATGTGTTGAAACAAGGCCTAGGGTTCATACTTTTCACTAGTGCAAGTTCTCTCAACAATAATAACATAATTGGATCATATAACTATCCCTCAACATGCAACAAAGAGTCACTCTAGAGTCACTAATAGCGGAGAAAAAACGAAGAGATTATGGTAGGGTACGAAACCACCTCAAAGTTATTCTTTCCAATCAATCTGTTGGGCTATTCCTATAAGTATCACATACAGCCCTAGAGTTCGTACTAGAATAACACCTTAAGACACAAATCAACCAAAACCCTAATGTCACCTAGATACTCCAATGTCACCTCAAGTATCCATGGGTATGATTATACGATATGCATCACACAATCTCAGATTCATCTATTCAACCAAAACATAGAACCTCAAAGAGTGCCCCAAAGTTTCTACCGGAGAATCACGATGAAAACGTGTGCCAACCCCTATGCATAGGTTCATGGGCGAAACCCGCAAGTTGATCACCAAAACATACATCAAGTGAATCACGTGATATCCCATTGTCACCATAGATACGCACGGCAAGACATACATCAAGTGTTCTCAAATCTTTAAAGACTCAATCCGATAAGATTACTTCAAAGGGAAACTCAATCCATTACAAGAGAGAAGAGGGGGAGAAGAAACATAAGATCCAACTATAATAGCAAAGCTCGCGATACATCAAGATCGTGCCAAATCAAGAACATGAGAGAGAGATCAAACACATAGCTACTGGTACATACCCTCAGCCCTGAGGGCGAACTACTCCCTCCTCATCATGGAGAGCGCCAGGATGATGAAGATGGCCACCGGTGAGGGCTCCCCCCTCCGGCAGGGTGCCGGAACAGGGTCCCAATTGGTTTTTGGTGGCTACAGAGGCTTGCGGCGGCGGAACTCCTGATCTCTTCTCCGTTCTGGAAGTTTTAGGGTACGTGAGTATATATGGGTGTAGGAAGTACGTCGGTGGAGCTTCAGGGGGCCCATGAGGTAGGGGGCGTGCCCTAGGGGGGTGGGCGCGCCCCCACCCTCGTGAGCACCTCCCTCCGTTCCTGACGTGGGGTCCAAGTCCATCCGGTAGCTTGCCTTCCAAAAATAACTTCTCCAGTTGATTTCGTTCCGTTTCGACTCCAATTGGTATTCCTTTTCTTCGAAACACTGAAATAGGCAAAAAACAGCAAATCTGGGCTGGGCCTCCGGTTAATAGGTTAGTCCCAAAAATAATATAAAAGTGGATAATAAAGCCCAATATTGTCCAAAATAGTAGATAATATAGCATGGAGCAATCAAAAATTATAGATACGTTGGAGACGTATCAAGCACCCCCAAGCTTAATTCATGCTCGTCCTCGAGTAGGTAAATGATAAAAATAATAATTTTGGATGTGGAATGCTAGTTGGCATAATTCCAATGTAATTCTTCTTACTTGTGACATGAATATTCAGATCCGAAAGATTCAAGACAAAAGTTCATATTGACATAAAAATAATAATACTTCAAGCATACTAACTAAGCAGTTATGTCTTCTCAAAATAACATGGCCAAAGAAAGTTCATCCCTACAAAATCATATAGTTTAGTCATGCTCCATTTTTGTCACACAAGAATGCTCTCATCATGCACAACCTCGATGACAAGCCAAGCAATTGTTTCATACTTTAGTAATCTCAAACATATAAACTTCCACACAATATATGAGCGCGAGCCATGGACATAGCACTTTAGGTGGAGTAGAATATGATGATGGGGCTTATGTGGAGAAGACAAAAAGGAGAAGATCTCACATCAATGAGGCCAATCAATGGTCTATGGAGATGCCCGTCGATTGATGTTAATGCAAGGAGTGGGGATTGCCATGCAACGGATGCACTAGAGCTATAAATGTATGAAAGCTCAACAAAAGAAACTAGTGGGTGTGCATCCAACTTGCTTGCTCACGTAGACCTAGGGCACTTGAGGAGGTCCATCGTTGGAATATACAAGCCAAGTTCTATAATGAAAAATTCCCACTAGTATATGGAAGTGATAAAACAACAAACTCTCTATCATGAAGAACATGGTGCTACTTTGAAGCACAAGTGTGGAAAAAGGATAATAGCATTGCCCCTTTTTTTGGGCCTTCTTTTTTTTCCTTTGGCCTTTCTCTTTTCCTTTTTTTTGGGGACAATGCTCTATTAAATGATGATCATCACACTTCTATTTATTTACAACTAAATGATTACAACTCGATACTAGAACAAAGTATGACTCTATATGAATGCCTCCGGCGGTGTACCGGGATATGCAATGAATAAAGAGTGACATGTATCAAAGAATTATGAACGGTGGCTTTGCCACAAATACTATGTCAACTACATGATCATGCTAAGCAATATGACAATGATGAATGTGTCATGATAAACGGAATGGTGGAAACTTGCATGGCAATATATTTCGGAATGGCTATGGAAATGCCATAATAGGTAGGTATGGTGGCTGTTTTGAGGAAGATATAAGGAGGTTTATGTGTGAAAGAGCGTATCATATCACGAGGTTTGGATGCACCGGCGAAGTTTTCACCAACTCTCAATGTGAGAAAGGGCAATGCACGGTACCGAAGAGGCTAGCAATGATGGAAGGGTGAGAGTGCGTATAATTCATGGGCTCAACATTAGTAATAAAGAACTCATATACTTATTGCAAAAATCTACAAGTCATAAAAAACCAATAACTACGCGCATGCTCCTAGGGGGATAGATAGGTAGGAAAAGACCATCGCTCGTCCCCGACCGCCACTCATAAGGAGGACAATCAAATAACACCTCATGTTTCAAATTTGTTACATAACGTTTACCATACGTGCATGCTACGGGACTTGCAAACTTCAACACAAGTGTTTCTCAAATTCACAACTACTCAACTAGCACAACTTTAATATCACTACCTCCATATCTCAAAACAATCATCAAGCATCAAACTTCTCTTAGCATTCAACACACTCATAAGAAAGTTTTTACTAGTCTTGAGTACCTAGCATATTAAGATTTTTAAGAAAATTACCATGCTATTTAAGACTCTCAAAATTATATAAGTGAAGCATGAGAGTTCATATATTTCTTCAAAATAAATCCACCACCGTGCTCTAAAAGATATAAGTGAAGCACTAGAGCAAACAACAAACTACTCCGAACGATATAAGTGAAGATCAATGAGTAGTTGTATAATTATACAACTATGTGAAGACTCTATAACATTTAAGAATTCCAGATCTTGGTATTTTATTCAAACAGTAAGAAAAGCCAAAGAAAATAAAATGACGCTCCAAGCAAAACACATATCATGTGGTGAATAAAAATATAGCTCCAAGTAAAGTTACCGATGAACAAAGACGAAAGAGGGGATGCCTTCCGGGGCATCCCCAAGCTTAGATGCTTGGTTATCCTTTAATATTACCTTGGGGTGCCTTGGGCATCCCCAAGCTTAGGCTCTTGCCACTCCTTATTCCATAGTCCATCGAATATTTACCCAAAACTTGAAAACTTCACAACACAAAACTTAACAAAAAAACTCGTAAGCTCCGTTAGCGAAAGAAAACAAAACACCACTTCAAGGTACTGTAATGAACTCATTATTTATTTATATGGGTGTTAAACCTACTGTATTCCAACTTCTCTATGGTTTATAAACTATTTTACGAGACATAGAGTCATCAAAATATGCAAACAACACACGAAAAACAGAATCTGTCAAAAAACAGAACAGTCTGTAGTAATCTGTAACTAACGCAAACTTTTGGAACTCAACAAATTCTACCAAAATAGGAAGTCCTAAATAATTTGGTTATTGATCTGCTGCAATTGGAATCAGTATTTTATCACGTTCTGGTGATTTTAAACAATTGTTTTCGTGAGCAGAAAGTTTCTGGAATTTTTCAGGAGGATCGAATAACTATCATCGAAGAAGATCCTATAGGTCTTACTTGGAACAAACACTAATTAAAACATAAAACCACAGCTAAGCAGAAGGTAGATGGATTATTTATTCGTAAACAGAACCAAAAAGCAAAGAACTAAAATAAAATTGGGTTGCCTCCCAACAAGCGCTATCGTTTAAAGCCCCTAGCTAGGCATGATGATTTCAATGATGCTCGCAAAAAAGATAAGAATTGAAACATAAAGAGAGCATCATGAAGAATATGACTAGCACATTTAAGTCTAACCCTCTTCCTATGCATAGGGATTTTGTGAGCAAACAATTTATGGGAACAATAATCAACTAGCATAGGAAGGTAGAACAAGCATAACTTCAAAACTTTAAGCACATAGAGAGGAAACTTGATATTATTGCAATTCCTATAAGCATATGTTCCTACCTCATAATAATTTTCAGTAGCATCATGATTGAATTCAACAATATAACCAGCACCTAAAGCATTCTTTTCATGATCTACTTGCATAGAAATTTTGTTACTCTCCACATAAGCAAAATTCTTCTCATGAATAATAGTGGGAGCAAACTCAACGAAATAACTATCATGTGATTGAAAATTAAGATCAAGATGACAAGTTTCATGGTTATCATTATTCTTTAAAGCATACGTGTCATCACAATAATCATCATAGATAGGAGGCATGCTTTCATCATAGTAAATCTGCTCATCAAAGCTTGGGGAAAAATATCATCTTCATCAAACATAGCTTCCCCAAGCTTGTGGCTTTGCATATCATTAGCATCATGGGTATTCAAGGAATTCATACTAACAACATTCCAATCATGCTCATCATTCACATATTTTATGCCCAGCATTCTATGTAATTCTTCTTCTAACACTTTGGCACAATTTTCCTTTCCATCATACTCACGAAAGATATTAAAAAGATGAAGCGTATGAGACAAACTCAATTCCATTTTTTTGTAGTTTTCTTTTATAGACTAAACTAGTGATAAAACAAGAAATAAAAAGATTCGATTGCAAGATCTAAAGATATACCTTCAAGCACTCACCTCCCCAGCAACGGCGCCAGAAAAGAGCTTGATGTCTACTACGCAACCTTCTTCTTGTAGACGTTGTTGGGCCTCCAAGTGCAGAGGTTTGTAGGACAGTAGCAAATTTCCCTCAAGTGGATGACCTAAGGTTTATCAATCCCTGGGAGGCGTAGGATGAAGATGGTCTCTCTCAAGCAACCCTGCAACCAAATAACAAAGAGTCTCTTGTGTCCCCAACACACCCAATACAATGGTAAATTGTATAGGTGCACTAGTTTGGCGAAGAGATGGTGATACATGTGCAATATGGATGGTAGATATAGGTTTTTGTAAACTGAAAATATAGAAACAGCAAGGTAACTAATGATAAAAGTGAGCGTAAATGGTATTGCAATGTGTTGAAACAAGGCCTAGGGTTCATACTTTCACTAGTGCAAGTTCTCTCAACAATAATAACATAATTGGATCATATAACTATCCCTCAACATGTAACAAAGAGTCACTCTAAAGTCACTAATAGCGGAGAACAAACGAAGAGATTATGGTAGGGTACGAAACCACCTCAAATTTATTCTTTCCAATCAATCCGTTGGGCTATTCCTATAAGTATCACAAACAGCCCTAGAGTTCGTACTAGAATAACACCTTAAGACACAAATCAACCAAAACCCTAATGTCACTTAGATACTCCAATGCCACCTCAAATATCCGTGGGTATGATTATACGATATGCATCACACAATCTCAGAGTCATCTATTCAACCAACACATAGAACCTCAAAGAGTGCCCCAAAGTTTCTATCGGAGAATCACGATGAAAATGTGTGCCAACCCCTATGCATAGGTTCATGGGCGGAACCCGCAAGTTGATCACCAAAACATACATCAAGTGAATCACGTGATATCCCATTGTCACCACAGATACGCACGACAAGACATACATCAAGTGTTCTCAAATATTTAAAGACTCAATCCGATAAGATTACTTCAAAGGGGAAACTCAATCCATTACAAGAGAGAAGAGGGGGAGAAGAAACATAGGATCCAACTATAATAGCAAATATCGCGATACATCAAGATCGTGCCAAATCTAGAACACGAGAGAGAGAGATCAAACACATAGCTTCTGGTACATACCCTCAGCCCCGAGGGTGAACTACTCCTTCCTCATCATGGAGAGCGCCGGGATGATGAAGATGGCCACCGGTGAGGGCTCCCCCCTCCGGCAGGATGCCGGAACAGGGTCCCGATTGGTTTTTGGTGGCTACAGAGGCTTGCAGCGGCGGAACTCCCGATCTCTTCCCTGTTCTGGAAGTTTTAGGGTACGTGAGTATATATGGGTGTAGGAAGTATGTCGGTGGAGCTTCGGGGGCCCCACGAGGCAGGGGGCACGCCCTAGGGGGGTGGGCGCGCCCCCACCCTCGTGAGCACCTCCCTCCTTTCCTGACGTGGGGTCCAAGTCCATCCGGTAGCTTTCCTTCCAAAAATAACTTCTGCAGTTGATTTCGTTCTGTTTCGACTCAGTTTGATATTCCTTTTCTTTGAAACACTGAAATAGTCAAAAAACAGCAAATCTCGGTTGGGCCTCCAGTTAATAGGTTAGTCCCAAAAATAATATAAAAGTGGATAATAAAGCCCAATATTGTCCAAAACAGTAGATAATATAGCATGGAGCAATCAAAAATTATAGATACGTTGGAGACGTATCACCGATGTTGAGTAACCGGATTTTAAGAACTTCCTCAAGGACGAAAGAGTGAAATTTGTTACTGTAGACTTTAGGAATGACAGGGATGTCCTGGGTCGGATATGCCTCGTTGTAGGCCAGCCCTTCGATATCTAGAAGGCAAGCCTGGTGTCCTCCTCTCAGGCTTCAATGCTGACCCTGGCAGCAGCCATGATAGATCCTTCGTACGTTAAACTAAAGAAACCTCGCCACGTGTTTCATCATGCATGGGAGTCGAAGACAATAGATGAAGATCACATCATGTACGCAACAATGGATGCCTACCTTTGTTTAAATATCTATAAGGGTTGGATGAAGAAGTAGAGCTGAGTGTGTGGTTCAAGCAAAGAAGCGGCGGTGAAGAGGAAGAGGAAGAGGGATGAGGACGAAGTCGAGGACGTGGACTCGGACTCCGAGTAAGGTGGCAGTGTCGTCGCTCATGCTGGTTCTACTATAGTGTCAATTGGACTAGTTTCTTAGTTTTATTTCAGTGGTGTGTTGTGCCGAGCCCCCAGCAAAACTATGTTTATGTTCTTTCTCGTTATTTTAACTTTATGTTCTTTCTCGTTATTTGAACTCTTTAGTACGTACAATAGTACTAGTACTATGTCTTACTACAGTTCTTCTTGCAGTTGGTACTGCTGCTCGTATCTTCGTGTTCCTACTGTACTTAATACGTTCGTACTAGTAGTATAATTTGGGTCAGTCGATTTGTGAAAGAAGTTCGACGGAGCGAAGGAAGAAGACGGCAGAGAAGCTACCCCAGTATCTATATTAGGGTGGCAGGGTGCCCATGATCTATCTTATGAGTGTTGGGTGTGGAATGCAGTTCGCCGAAAAAAATGGATCATGCCCGGGGTTAAACGGATGGCGAGGGTGGGGGGAGCATGGCAGTGGCAGGCGATTCAGGGGAGGACGGAGCAGCGGCGGCAGGCGATTAGACGTGTGGCGGGCTGAGAAGATGAACAGTGCATCAATTTCGGAGGTTGAAGAAGCCCTTCTAGCCATCCATGTTGCATCCAACGGCTCACAAGAGTCGACTAACCCAAAATTTCTCTTTCAGATTGCAGGATCCACATGGAATTCAAGGTCTCGAAGGTAGATTCCGTGTCCGCACCCGGTTTGCGAGCACAGCGCAGGCGCGACCGGCTTCCGCCGCGACAGCCACCATGCTCGCCTCCTCCGCGCGGGCGCAGACGACAATGACACGCTAGTTCATCCTCGCCGGCGTGCTGGAGCACGCACTCGTCCTCTTCGTACGCTGCATGCATAGACGTGGCTCCACCAGCTGCTCGCATGCTTGGCAGCGCGGCGACCTCGTGAGGAGGGACTGCAGACGATGTGAGAGGGCGAGTCTTCGGCTTCATGGTACAGGGATGGCAGCGACACGGCGGTGATGGGCGAGAAATGGTTGGCCGGAGCAGGCGGGCGCCGGCATGCGCAACGGCGACGGCATATTGATGAGTGCGCCTATGGGAGCTTAGTTTAGTTTTATATAGGGTTGGTCAAACTTAAAAGAAAACCGTACTAGTACACGTAAACATTAGACTGAGGCAGCGCTTATATTAGTTATCACAGCCACACGATATGGAATCCTATGCAAGCGCGTGAACCATGGCCGCGCGGTCAATTGAACGGTGTGTCACCGTGTCGCGCTCGAAGGACACCCACTGAACCTTTTTGTGTGTGTGAAAACAATCCACGAATATTACTCAACTTTTTTTCCCGGAAAAGTTCTTGACGCTACAATATTTCCATATACACTACAAGAAATATGTCAACTTATGACCACCACTATTGGTCACTGAATGGTCACAAATTTCCATTTATGACCTTTTTGTGACCAAAAACATAAGGTCAAAAGCTGGGCGTCGTAACTGACTATAGCAACCCTTCTTTTGGAATGGTCGCAAATGTTTATGACCAAAATATGTCCACTGTGGCGTTTTGGTCACTAGCAACCTCTCCAGGCCACGTAGGCATCCAGCGTGGCAAGCTGATGTGGCACAAGATTCAGCCCGGTCCAATTCAGTTTTCTACATGGGCCTAGCCCAACAATGCAGCCTATTTGTGTTTTTTTCTGTCTGTCAATTTTTGGTTGGGTTCATGGGCCAAGCCCAATATTGCAGCCTTTTTATTGTTGGGTTGTGGCCTTTATGTCTAAACGAATTTAGTTTTTCTTTTTTTCCCAAAAGAAGGGTCCACTAGTCAGATGGGTCCTAGTTGTCAGGTTCTAGTAACATCATCAGTTCGTTGTAGCCTTTTCAGGCGCAGTACACAGGAATACAATTTTGCCCATATATATTGTTGAGAATTTTTCATAATTTTGCTGTCAAAGCAGCATGTACACAGGAATACATTTTTTCTATCAAAGCAACATTTCAAACGTACATCTTCATGACATCGTACATAAAAGCCAACAATAAAAATATTACAATATGCCATTTGGCTCAAATCACATAACATATGACATCCAGGTTCCAGCAACGAAAAAAGATAACCACCACATCATACCATCTGCACATTCAAAGAGAACAAACTATATGTCAAAAGGGAACTGAGAAAAAAATTGCCAATAAAAGAAAGAAGATAATATACTCTATAATTACTACAGATTTGCTCTCTGGATACACACACACACACACTTTGCATATACAGATTAGCTCCCCGCAAAAACAATTCTGAACAGTTGGCTATAATAATTTACGGCAAAGAAATTCCCAAAACAGAGAATGGTACATCTCGAAATTCCCCAAAAACATAGGAAATGCGGCATCCATGACAAGCTGTGGCATTACTAGAGGATTTGATTAAACCAACATGTTGGAGTGTGTTGAATAGATAAAAGAAACTCAATTAATGGGGCAATGCAAATTATTTACTCACTACCGCACGACATTCACCTGTGATTGAACCCTGCGGGCACATACAAATTATCACTTGACCCGGCTATGGAATGAGCTGGTGCAAGAATGAGGTAATTCCTAGTTTACGTTGGACTAACCAAACACTGTCCTTTAGTATGTAAAACGTTCTGTTCTTCCAAAAGATTCAGTAGAGTGGGCTAAATTCTTTACTCACTACAGTTTCAACTATTCTATATGGAAAAAATTACCAGAAAATCTCTGCAGAGAACCATTACCACCAATCAGTTGCGACTCAATTCTTCTTTCTTGACCCAAATGCATTCTTTCAGGCCAAACAGAATTGAGCCTCCTAGCGAAATCTTCAACTTCCCTGTTTGTTCAGAAATGAAGCATGTCATTAATTCGCACGAGGGCTTTTGTACAGGAATATGAGCAGTAAATTTGTTATAGCATTTTCAGTATACATAATAATAGAATAATCAAATATAAACAGCAGTGAGCCCAAGTACTAGCAAATAGATCTTCTGCATAGAACACTACATCTTAGAAAAGAGAACTAGGGGTAGGAGAGGGAGCCGCTCACTAATGAGCTTGTGGTCGCTGCCATACATAGCCGCCGTCACATCGGTCACCATGCGCAAGAGCAGAGCACCGCTGCACTGGTGACACACACCATGAGCTACCTGGGGAAAAGAATATGAGCCACAGTTAGCCAATTCACATGACAGCAGGCAGGTAAAAGCAGAACCAGAGGATCATGAAGCAGGCGGAGCTGGGATTTCACTTTTGCTCTGGAACTAATAGAACATGCTACTAACAAGTTATTGGAACCATTCCAACAGCACACAGCTACCCACTACTCCATTAGTTAGTACATACCAACCAAAGCCACAACTCCACAGGCATTGCTGATGGAGCTAAACCGACTTCAACTTGCAGACAAAATTAGCACACAACTCATGCATCACATCACTAGCGAAGTAAACCGATTTCAGCATAGAGTTTATTATCATATCAGTTCCCTATTTCTGTGGTCCTGGAGTTTGGCGTGTTACCTCATCCGCGATCATGCTAACAGTCAGACATAACATGGGTTGTACCATGGCGCCAGTGAAAGAAACATGCAGCAGAACTCTCAAAGAATCTCCCCCCAATCACTTCTCAAATATGTTTCACTTCTTATTGGAAGCAAATGTCATTGTACTGTACATTTGTACAAACGAAATAGTTATCGTACATTTGTTACTACTGCCATATTTGATGCAGCTTGACTAGTATAATCAATGCAAATACTTCTAATCCCCACGAATCATAATATCAGTCAGGTTAAATGAAATCAGTTATCCCAAAGCAATGAAGCTTAATGGCACCGGACCAAGAAAGACCAAAAAAAACTCGCCAACTTATCTTTCTGATGCACAATGGTCTCAGCGACCACCATCTCTATGTATAACGAGGTGTGCCTCGATATCAGCCGCGCTAGCGTCCTGTAGTGGTTTTCTGTCTAGTCCATCATCGGCACCACGCTGCGGGAGCAGGGGGATGGGAGCAAGAAAACAAGTATCAGTCAGCTCCGACCATGGCCAGGTATATTGTCCACTCGGGACTGGACACAATCAACAGAGATGAAATGCACAATTGACAACAGCTCCCACTAGACGGAGGAAATGAACCTGGTGTGGATGAGCTTGACGCTGGTCTTCATGCCAGGCCTGGACCAGTTGTAGGCGATGGATCCCGCGATCCCCGTGAGCCACAGCGTCCCTGCAAGCACACACGACAGACTGGATCACACCCACAGCCTATCCATACCATACCAGAATTATGCATCTACCTCTAAACACGAAACTAGTTGGTACAACACAGTATAGGGGAATTTGGACATGGCCGGCGAGATCCAGCACTAAACCCCGGCCAGATCCGATCCCTGGGAAGGAGACAAAGCCATGATCCGGCCCGGGCCTCGCGAGATCTGGCCTCTGGGAATGCATTTCGAGGAGGGAGGAGGGGTAGGGGTAGTACCAAGATGTCGACGAGGTGCACGACGCGGCTCTCGGCGTCGATGAGCGCCGCGGCTTCGGCGACCGTGACCTTGGGTTTCTTCACCTTGGGCGCCTCGGCCTGGGGGCGGTCCTTGGCCGCGCCATCCGAGTCGGAGCCCTCGTCGGAGGAGCGGGAGCCCCAGGGGACGCGGGTGTTGGCGTTGGCGTCGTCGGAGTTGTAGCCGACCGCGGCGTCCCGGGCGGCCTGGATCGCGCGGTGGCGCTCCTGCGAGCACTTGTCGAGGCCCTCGAAGATGTCGGGCTTGCCCAGATAGGGCGCCGCGGCCGCGACCGGGGCCATGGCGGCGGGCTTGCGGCTGCTGCGCTTGGCGTAGGTCACCTTCTGCCAGCCGTGCGAGGGGTCAGCGGGCGCGGCGGAGGAGGAGGAGGCGGCGAGCACGTCCATGGCGGACGAGGAGGAGCCCGCGGAGAAGGCGACATCGTCCATTGCCATGGCTGGGGTGCGGCGGGGTCGGCACGGGGAGCATGCAAGGGAGAGGCAAGTCGTTCGCTCTGGTTGCGCGCTGGTGGGTGGGGGTGCGGGGCGGAGGAGGAGAGCGATGAGAGCCGTGGCGGCGGCGAGGACTGGATCTGAATGGGGGGAGAGGGGAGGGGGGACGGGAGGAGTAGAGTTAGGGTTTGGGCTGCGGGTGGGTGGGTGGATGGATGGATGGATGGATGTGTGCCATGTCATCAATCCATGGCACAAACATCTCCACCAATGAAAATTAAATTTATGTATATGTGTTTTTTTCTTTTTATTTCTCTTTTTTCTTTTCGCCTATGTGAAGAACCTATCAAATATTAGTTACAAAATTGGACCGCAACAATTTTCAAAAATATTTGACCGTGTATTATGTACAAATTGACCAAAGGTTCCCTCTTAAAAGTTTTTCGTCCACCTCTCGTCCATTTTCCGAGTGCCCAAAATAAGTTTTTTTAAGGACCTACCATATATTTGTTGCAAAATTGGACCAAGTAAATTTTCTAAAATACTAGGCCATATTTAATATACAATTAACCAAATGGTTGGGTGTCAAAAGCTTTGATCCACCTCTCGTGAAAAAGACAAATTCCCGTCGGTTTAGCTGGAAGCGGGTCAAATTTGAACTGCAGCTGCCTCATAGTTTGCTCTTCATTTTTTCCAAAAATTATTTTTAGGTACAAAAGTATCTATTTAATCAGAGAAACATCAAAAGTTTTCGAATATTCAACCACTAGCTAGGAACGGTCATGCCCGTAGTTTTGACCGCATTTTGAAACAGGCATAAAAACTTCAAAAAAATCAAAAAATTAGGAAACCTTCGCATTGTGTCATTATATGTGGCCAAGTTCCCAGGAAAAATAACAAACTTGTAATACGACAATTATTTTTGAAAAGTGTTCTCAGAAATGAGGTATCATGCGTGAAGATTCAGGGTTTTCAAGCCAAATGATCAATCTTATGGTCACATTCATGGCATAGTTTGTTCAAATGATCTCATATTGTGCACAAGGGTGCATATTGGAATGGCAAACAATGTTGCCTAAGGAAGTTTTCATTTTCTTTGGACGAAAAAACCAATTTCCATTTTTCGAGTGCCCAAAAGGAGGTTTTTTTGTGAAGGACCTACCAAATAATTGTTGCAAAATTGCACCAAATCATTTTTCTAAAATGCTATGACATATTTAATGCACAATTGACCAAATGGTTGGGTGCCAAAAATTTTGATCCACCTCTGGTGAAAAAGACAAATTCCCGCCGATTCAGTTGGAAGCAGGTCAAATTTGAACTGTAGCTGCCTCGTAGTTTGCACTTTATTTTTTTTTCCAAAAATCATTTCTAGGTACATAAGTATATATTTAATCAGAGAAACATCAAAAAAAATTCAAGATTCAACCACTAGCTAGGAACGGTCAAGCCCGCCGTTTTGACCGCATTTTGAAAAGGGCATAAAAAATTCAAAAAAAATCAAAAAATTGGAAAACCTTCGCATTGCGTCATTATATGTGACCAAGTTACCAGGAAAAATAATAAACTTGTAATATGGTAATTATTTTAGAAAAGTGTTCTCATAAATGAGCTATCATGTGTGAAGATTCATGGATTTCAACCCAAACGCTCAATCTCATGGTCACATTCATGGCATAGTTTGTTCAAATGATCTCATATTGTGCACAAGGGTGCATATTGGAATGGCAAACAATGTTTCCTAAGGAAGTTTTCATTTTCGTTGGACGAAAAAACCATTTTCCATTTTTTGAGTGCCCGAAAGGAGGTTTTTTGTGAAGGAACTACCAAATAATTGTTGCAAAATTGGACCAAATTATTTTTATAAAATACTAGGCCATATTTAATGCACAATTGACAAAATGGTTGGGTGTAAATTTTTTTGATCCACCTCTCGTGAAAAAGACAAATTTCCGCCGGTTCAGTTGGAAGCGGGTCAAATTTGAACTGCAGCTGCCTCATAGTTTGCTATTTATTTTTTTCCAAAATTCATTTCTAGTTACATAAGGACCTATTTAATCATAAATACATGGTTTGGTGGCGATACGTCGAGGTTTGGGCGGTGGCCGAGGGCCCCAACTCTAGAGCGCGTAAACTCGCATGCCCGTCGCGTGGTCACCGCGTGATCGTAATGTTGCCATGTGTTCTAGGCGGCCTAGGCATGTCTAGTGGGTTGGGCACTCCCCAGGTTGGTGCTAGGAAGAAAATTAAAACATAAGATTCTCACGAGGAGACCGATCGATGCTCAAATATGAATTAGCAGCCAAGTGTTTGATTTGCGGTACGGGAAATGCACATGGCCAATGGGCGTGAGTTTTGGCTGAGGATGATCATCTAATAAGGAGAATGTCTTCACAAATTTTTAGCTCAAAAGGAGGATCCTAGGTGGTACTTGCTTTGCAAAGTACCACGCTGGACAAAAATATGAATGTTGAAGCTGGGCTCAAAATAATGAATGGAGTGAGCTGAAATTTTGTGGAGGATGGTTATTTGGGCATAGGAAAGCATTGTAGAAAATTGATACCATTTGGACATGCCAAAGTAGTAGTTCCTTCACAATGCTCTTCTATGGACAGAAACTTGGGAAAACTAGTGAGAGAGATTGGATGAATGAAATGAGCTCAAAATTGGTGTAGGTAAGTTAATTTGGTATGGTCATGCGCTGGTCAATTTTCAGATCATTTGGGTAAGCCTAGCTAGTACTTACTTCACAATGCTCTTCTATGGACAGAAACTTGGGAAAACTAGTGAGAGAGATTGGATGAATGAAATGAGCTCAAAATTGGTGTAGGTAAGTTAATTTGGTATGGTCATGCGCTGGTCAATTTTCAGATCATTTGGGTAAGCCTAGCTAGTACTTACTTCACAATGCTCTTCTATGGACAGAAACTTGGGAAAACTAGTGAGAGAGATTGGATGAATGAAATGAGCTCAAAATTGGTGTAGGTAAGTTAATTTGGTATGGTCATGCGCTGGTCAATTTTCAGATCATTTGGGTAAGCCTAGCTAGTACTTACTTCACAAAGCTTCTCTCGAGGTAGAAACTTTGGAAATTTCCCGAGAAAGATTTACTAGGAAAATTGAGCTGAATATTACCATGTGGCAATGATTTGGGTATGGAAGAGTGCCCGAAAAGTTTGAGGGTAATAGGAGGGGTCTATATAACACTTGCTTTGCAACGTACCAATTTGGCCATAAAATATAAATTGAACCTGGGCTCACATAGATGATTTGACTGAGCTGCAATTTGGAGGAGGGTGATAATTTGGGCATATGAAGGAACTGTATACATTTCATGTCATTTAGAGATATAAAAAGGTACTTCCTTCACAATGCTTCTAGGTGGACAAAAACTTTGAAAATTTGCCGAGGAAGATTTACTAGGCAAATGGAGCTGAATTTTGTCATGCGGTAATGATTTGGATAGGAAAGAGTGCCCAAAAATTCCGAGGGCAATCAAGAATATATAAATAGCACTTCCTTCATAAAGTGTTGTTGTGAACAGAATAGGAAAATGAATATTGTTGAATTATTTTTGAACTAGGCAAGGAAGGGTTTTTACATATTTGATGAAGATATGCCCCAAAGAATTTATGAGATTTTTTTGGGAATTTTGGGAATGATAGAAATATAGGTTGCTTCACAACCTAGGGCAAAAACTGCCACATGGACATGACACATAGGAAAAACTGATGAGATGGCGCCTAGTCATCACAACCCACCACAATCTACAAGGCTATGACCATCTATATTGGTCATTAACAACTAGAAATAAGGCAGCGGACTAGCACTGTTTGCTTTGTGACCATTTCGTGTAAGGAAATTACGACCTTTCTGACCAAAATGGTCGCAATGGTTTAGGGTTTGGAGCCCCCTGAAGAGCTTTTGACCAATTGGTCTAAAATGGTCATAAATTTATGACCAATTCTTCGAGGGTCACTGACAGAAGGTCATAAGTTGACATATTTCTTGTAGTGTTATTTGAATTTAGCTCCAGTTTGTGTTTATTTGGATTTGGACGTTTTAGGTGCGCCCTACTTTTTTTTAATACTGATTTTGTGTGTGTGACTGAGAGAGAACATGTGTGTTGTGGCAGAAGGGCAATGTGGAGATGGTGTGCATGTGATAGAGACATAGAGAGGTGTGAATGTGCAAATGATCATGCATGAGTGACACATAGACAGATGCCGATACGTTGTGTATACATGAGAGAATGGTCTTCTATTTGTACTTGTGTGTGTGAGAGAGAGAGAGAGAGAGATAGGAGCATCCATAACACAACAACCATATCTCTTGATTCGTCCGTCCCTCGCACGATCGCATGTAACACATGCATCAAAGCACACATTTTGACACCCTCACCCGGCCCCTGCCCACCTCAAGGCCCGCACATCGCTCTCTATCTCGCACGCACAATCTCTTCATGAAAACCCTATTTAGCATGTAGCTTTCCGTCACATACACACACGTTTCTCTCCATAGGTTTGATTTCTCTCAATACCTCTCTCACACACACACACACACACACACCGCACACACACTCCCCCTCCCCCGAGCAAACAATTCACCCCCATCCAAGGCTATATGGCGACCACTCTCGCCTGTGCTTCTCTGCACCCCAGCATGCACAACACCTCAACCTTCAAAGAGGGCATCGAAGAGATCGAAGACGGCGACCACACTGCATTAGAGAATGCGGGGCCATTTGGAAGCAGGATGACGTGACGACGGCTGACTGACTCCTCCCTCCCCCCTCTCTCTCCCGCACAAAATTAGCAATCCCTCTCTCTCCCGCACAAAATTATCAATCCCTCAACCCAGAGATCCTTCCCCTCTCGTCCATGTTTGTCCAGCTCTCTCATCAAACCTGTTGTCTCTTCTCCTTCCACGTCTACAGAATCCGGATGTACACACATCTCACGTATATTACATGTCTCCATCTATCTCACAGACCTAACTTCTTCCTCTCTCTTTCTCTCTCTATCTCTCTCTCTCGTTAGGTTTGTCTCCTACTCTCTTGTCCACATACACACAATCTTTACCGCCCTATCTGCTCCATCTTCGCAAGCTCTCTCTACATGTTTCATTCACACATTGGGATGTGTTCAAAATTTTGCTTTTATAATGGATGATGTAGAGTTATGGTTGGTTTTGTTGCATCCTACAAGTAATAACTATGAAATGCATTTAGATTTTCATTTGATTGGGATTATGTGAGTTTGAGCATATTGTGAAGTACTATAGACCTCGTATACATCTTGGAATTCAATAATGATTGTAACTATTGAATTGTATAGACCATTACATTCGAAGTCAGTAGCCTAATATATTTATTTCACAATTACAACAAATGATTTATTCACTACAAACTAAGAAAACAAATGCGTACTCCCTCTTTTTTTATTTAAGTCTGCGTATTAGCATTGGTCAAAGTCAAGTTTTCTAAACTCCCAGAAAGTTTATAACAAAAAATATTAACATATACATTAACAAATAAATACCATTAGATTCATTATTTAATGTACTTTCACATCATACATATTTGTTATGGTAAATGTTTATATTTTTCTATAAACTTGGTCAAACTTTAGGAAGTTTGACTTTGGTCAAACCTAATATGCAGAGTTAATAAAATCGGAGGGAGTACTAGTAGTTACTAGTACTACTCGCTAATTGCTTAGTCCAATCACCCAACATGCCACACGGTGAGCTCAGTTTCACAAAATTTTGAGGTCGGCGGGAAAATCTACCGCGACCCTGATTCGAGCAGTGCGAAGTTACCATCATAACCTTCGGAATAGGTATACGGATTAACCTTGGTAGGGGCGTGTTTTCGTAACTTCAGGTTCACCCTACCCAGCCAACCCCACCCCGGCACCCAGAGTAGTACACCTGAATACTTCCCATTTTCTATCCCCACACCAAAATAGACTTCTCCATGGCACCGCAGCCTTCGTGCTCCTCCCCTTCTCCATCAGCGCACTCGTCCACCGCATTGCATCTGCCTCATCGACGACCTCATACGCCACACTGGAGCCGGTCCACCGTTGTCGTCGTACACGAAGCCTCTTCCCCGGCACCGTCTTCCACGGTCTTAGATCTGCTTCCCGGAACCTGACGCCAAGCGCAGAAGCACCACCGTCATGGACAATGAACTGACTCCCGTTGCCGACCATGATGCACAGAGGCCGCCGAGACCATCGTTCTCCTCCTCGATTGGTAATGTGTGTATTGAGTCACTTAGAAGTACATGTGCAGTTCCAATTTTGTTCATGCCTACCCTTCAAATTTCCTGGTTGCTATTGTTCCTGTAAAAGTAATTGGTTATAGCCTCTGTCGTGGGATTGTCACGGCAGGTGTCCTAGTGTGAGGACTTAGTCGTGGAGCCATCGCAACTAGGTTAGCTTAAAGGGATTAAACGGGACAAAGGACACATGGAGTTTATACTGGTTCGACCCCTTGCGGTGAAGGTAAAGGCCTAATCCAGTTTGAGGTGGTATTCTTATGTTTCGATTGCCAGGGAGCCAATACGCTTGACGTAGCTTTCGATCTCTTGATTCTTGTCCTAAGTCGCCGCCGGGTCGTCCCTTTATATACACAAGTTAATGCTCGATGGCTCACGGAGGCCCGGCCGGCTCATAAACAACGTGTTCGGTTCGGTGACTAACCGTACATGCCTTATAATACAAGTCATACATATATGGCAGTTTACACTTATTGGGCCTTAAGTCGCCTTTGGGCTTTGAGCCCTTAATGAGTCTACATAGTGAACCACCATCTTCAGTATCTTCATGGGCTCGGTCTTGATAAACCGCCATGAGCATAACCCAGCCTCTCCTGGGCGGGTTACCCTCAATAGTTACATCCCCAACATTAGGCCCCAGATTGATTTGAACTTGTTCATATCAATCTTCAACACTTAGAAAAAACCCTTCTTCATTATCCTTGTGAAGCCTTGTGACTCGCCATGACGTCATCTCCTTAGATCATGGTAATCCGCCATGATGTCACCTGTTATGAATATTACACAAAGCCCGGATCTTAATATATATCCTCTCTTTCAATAAATCTCTGAAAATCGAGGCGTCTGAGCTGTCAGATATCCATTTTTTGGCCTCCTCGATTCCCACGCATGTCACTTATCCTTTCGTCTTATAAATAGGGCCAAGGGTCCCTTTCTCTTTCCCTCCTTGCCTCTTCATCTCTGTCTTCCACCTCGCGATGCTTCAGCACTCGAGCTCCGCCGCCGCCGTCGACCTTCGCCTCTGCCTCAACATCGGTCGCTGCTTCAACCTGATTTGACCAGATTTCGTCTGCGTGCCTCCTCTGTCCAATAGCCCTGGTGAGTTCTCTTTCTTCCTCTTCCATAGATCCCATTAGGGATTCTGCGAGTTTGTCGGAGTTCATCTTCGCTTTTCACTGCAGCTTGTGATTTTTGATTCGAACTTGGTACTCCTCCCATGCGGTGGTAGTTGTAGCACTCCTTTTTACCATTGGAACATCTCCTCTATATAAGAAATCCTGATCTGAACCCATGAACTGCTCAAGTACTGTAATTTAGGTCTAAATATTTTTTCATTAACGGGAGTTCCATAGATCCGAAATCATAGCACCAATCTGTGAAACCTGTTTTCTCAACACTTCACAATTTTTCCTTTCCCAGGTCTGTATTTCCATAACTACCTGGGCGGCTTAACTTCAAAATAGTAACCCGCTAGGTACCATTAGTCCCCTCTTAAGCCGCCAATAGCTCATATTTATGACTTTCAATGCCAATCTTCGGTTTAACACCTCTGAATGCTTCATTATTGTTTGACTTTTGACCATAAGCCGGCTTAACCATGTAAACTTGAACCGGCATGACCTTCCTTTCAGATCATTGATAAAATGGCTAAGACATACACTTCTTGCAACTGGGTCCAATCCCGTGTTACTGAAGAAGAACCGAACAACTTTGTCGCCATTGGCGCCTTAGCCAAGAAAGAGGACATCCACTAGAGGGCCCCTGGTGAAGAATTTTCTCCTCCACTGAAAGGTGGAGAACTTATTGTTTTTGCTGACCACTTGAGTCGGGGGTTCAGCCCACCCGGCTCAAAGTTTTTCTATGATGTGCTTCATTTCTTCCAACTTCACCCTCAAGACATCGGACCCAACTCCGTGTCCAACATCCGCAATTTCCAAGTATTCTGTGAAGCTTATCTTCAAGAGGAGCCCACAGTTGATTTATTCAGGGAATTCTGTTACTTAAACCGCCAAACAGAGTTTGTCGACGGGCCATGCCAAGAACTCGGTGGAGTCTCAATTCAAAAGAGGAAAGAAGTCAGCTTTCCCCATGCCAAGATGCATAGTCACCCCAAAGACTGGAACCAAACTTGGTTCTATTGTCAAGATACATCTCCAGTCGGTGAAAATCCTTTGCCGGGTTACCGCGAACACCGACTTAGTAACACGCATCCACTCCCCCAATGGCTCAATGCAAAGGAATGGGCCAAATATGCTCCATCCTTTTCAAAGCTCACAGCCTTTATGGCCAATGGCTTAATCGGCGTCGACTTTTTCCGGTGCTGGCTGTCTTGGAGTATCCGGCCATTAAGCCGTCGCCCCGACTTAATCTGCGAATACACTGGTGATATTTAAGATCCTCAGAGCCATTGTGACATTCAACTGTCTGATGCGGAAATTACTGAAGCCACCAAAAAATTGCTAAATGAATCTTTAAAGGAATGCAGCAAAACCGGACTTAGTCCTGTCTGCACTTTCAACAAGCCGCCAGCTGTAAGAATTGCACATCTTTTGCTTAATCCATATTTTGATACCTACTTATGATCTTTCAATCTTAACAGGCTGATGATCCATTTTGGAAAAGGAAAACGCATGATAAGCCGGCCAAACTGGCTCGTACCAAAACCAAAGCCACCAAGAAATCTACCAAGAAGACCACCGACTTAAACATTGATGATGACAATGATAATGAGTCAGAGGTAGAACTTGACTCTCTTGGTTCCTTTTTTATACATCTCATTGACAATGATTGTTATCAGGACGACGTAGAGGCCAACCGTGCAAGTGACACAGAGGTAATTATTCTTCCTTCCGGCTCAGAACCTTTGCCAACATAGAAAACCTGACAAGCAAGCTGAAAAGTAAGCTTTTCTCACCCTCTAGCTCACTTGGATCCCAACTTTCTTTTGAAGAAACAGCAACACGAAGCTCGCCGAGTCACCGACATAGCGGTGGACAAATCACCTCCTTCGGCTTACCAAATACGCCAGTTCGCAAATGCCGTCCAGAGGTCTTTCATATTTCTGATATACTTTATCCCAAGGCGGGTCATTTCCGACAACCTCTTAACCTGTCTGATTCAAACTATCAGGACACTTCTCATTCCTCCTCTGGTGAGTCAACGGGAACTCAAATCCCAGCTTTCAAGACTATACCTGGGTAAGAACATATTCAACCATCCAAACCTTATATCTAACCATTATGCTAACCTCTTTATGTTCCTTTTTCTCAGGGGCCAAGAAAAACCCAGCAAGAAGGCTAAGCTGAATAAGCCGGCCGACAATCTCAATCCGTCTGAGCCGGAGAAACAACCAAATTCTTCTCATCCAATTACAGAAGCTATCATTGACAACTCACCTCCAGAAGACCATGAAGCTTCCATGGATCATATGGATGTTGAGCCGGCTATCTCCAAGCCGCCAAGCCCAATCAAACCTGCCGAGGAGAAGACTGATGACGTTGTTGTCACTGGTTTTGGATTCACAGCTCTGGGTCAACCTACTATCTTATCTAAGCACAGCGCTAAAGAAGAAATTTCTGCTGAAGATAAGGGCAAGTGGAAAGTAGACTAGGAGAGCTACACCCATTTCAGTGCTCAAGACCTCCATTCTGGTTACTTAAACCGTCTGTACACCAGCCATGACTTTGAAGCCGGCTTAGTGAACCTGATGAAGGAACACTATGAGGTAAACACTGCAACTCCTTTTTATACGAATATTCTTCCCCTTAGCCGCCAAGTTTATTGGACATGATAGAATAACATGTCTTGTAAACTCCAATAGCTGCATAAATCAACTCCAGTAGCCCCCAAGGGCCGGTTTATACTTTCAATATGAACTGGGACATTATAATACCAGCACCTCAACTTTGCATCTGTAGCCCCGAAGGGCCGTCTTAATAAATATGTTAAGCCGAGTCTTTAACTCAGCAAGAATCAACATTGCATCCATAACCCCCAAGGGTCGGCTTAACAAATGTGTTAAGTCGAGACTTTATTTTAGTAAGAGTCAACATTGCATCCGTAGCCCCCAAGGGCCGGCTTAACAAATATGTTAAGTCTAGACTAATCATCTTGCAGGAGATCCATAATCCCATTCGTAGCCTTCGTAGGCTGGATCACCGTCATTTGTCCGGGTCAGCAAATAAATTCAGCTTTGACAAGAGCAATATGCATTAGCCCCCAAGTGCCAAGTGTAATACTTGTATTGTGCTTGGGACTTCCCAGTATTTTAAGAAGCAAATAGACATTAGCCCCCGAGTGCCAAGTATAATACCTGTATTATGCTTGGGACTTCAAATAAATTCATTGCCATCTCATTGATTGTTTACCTCTTGTAGACTGAGCTTAGCAATAAAGAATCCCAAGTCATCGACCTTCAAGAAAACATCAAGTCTCAACAAGCAGAAACCTCCAAGGCCAAGGATGAATTGACTAGTGCCTTAGCAGTGATGGAGAAATTGAAGGAAAGCTTCAAAGCTGAACAAGCGGGTTGGGATACAGAGAAGTCAGCCCTATTGAAGAGGGTTGAAGATGCTGAAGCGGCCCTTAAGCCGTTATCTGCAGAGCTTGCTAGCTTAAAACAACAAATTAATGCCATGGCTGCTGCTATTTTCGGTAAATAGCTTCCTCTTAGTCTTTTTAACACTTGTTATCCAATGTGCTCCGGCTTACAAACGTCCATGATGATACAGGATCCTGAGTTACCCATCTTGGCTCAAACATGCGAAAAAACTGAAAGCTGCCTACATGCTCATCAGTTATATACCGGCGCACAATGGGTCATCTGCACAGCTGCTCACAATAAACCACCTCCAACCCTTATCAAGGATACATTGGAGAAACTATCTATGCTGCTGCACGGATCGAAGAGTTGAAGAAGTCAGCTGCGAGAGCCGGCGCACTTACCGCGCTAACCCGGGCCAAAGCGTGGCTAGTTGATCTTGAACCAACAGACTTGGCAAACGGCTGCCCGAGCATAAAAGAAGATGGGTCACCCTTCAATGCAGACGACTTTGCCGCCATTACGAAGGAAATGCGTCCTTTGGCTAGTATACTGGTTGAAGACACTAATCTTACACATTACCAGCCAGTTTATGATGCCAACAATAAGAAGGTCAAGGCACCGACTCATGATGCTCCGGACCTGACTCCTCCAATCCGTAAGCACACTTATGCCCCTGATGTTGACCCGTCAACACTTCTAAGTGAAGAAGCTTTATTCAGAGCTTTAATTGGGATCGACTAGACGACCACTGACTTCCAGCCATTGGGTGACGAGGAGGAAGATGAACCGGTGCTGGACGATCCACAACCTTCAACCTAGCAAGGCCAAGATTCATAAGCTGTAGGTCGGCTTAGCATCTGCTTTCTGCGACACTGCTAAGACAATTTATTCTTATGGGGCATGAGATACCTTTGTAATAGGCTAGTTAAACTCTTGATCTGCCATGCCATCGTGCATGTTTTGTTTTGTATGATATTACTGATGTGTCAAGCTGAAGATCTGTCACTTATGTTTATGATTTCATCAACTGTGTGCACCAGATTATTTATTGTACCTGCACACAAACACATGACAAGGATCCTGGCGGCTTACCGCAGGACGGGTCATAATACCTTATAAAAACCACTTGTGACTAAAGACAGTCCATAACCAGGGCCGGTTTAATCGTGACCTGATATGATTATAAAAATACCATACATGTGATATACTGCTGGCTTAGCATACCAGCGCAATAAGGGTGACAACCCAAACGATTGAGCACATAATGCCCTGTTTAACTGCCCTATACTATCGGCTTACAACGCCATATGCAGCAAGGGGTAATATCCCGAAACTTGGAGCACAATGCTTCCAAGTATTTAATATCATCTTATACTAGCGACTTATGGTCCAAAGCCAGGCCGGGTTATCGGAAACCACGAATATACTCAAATATGAGTCATAGAGATTGAGGCTTCATGGCCTGAATAGTTTTAAACCATATGTCAATGTGGTACGAAGATGAACCCCAAAAATGTTCAAATAGAAAAATAAATCAGAAAAACAAGGCTTTCGTAGGACGCCAAGCCCAAATCTCAAGTGCTTTCAAGGGACGCACAGCCACTGAGTTAAACCTTCATGCAAATCTTATAAGCCGGACCTCACATAACCAATCGTCGTTTTAACTTTGACAAGTTCAGGGTCTGTGTAAGATTGACTTGTCAAAAGTACGACGGGTCATTCCAGTCAATCTGGGCGGAGTGGCAGACTTAAAAAGGCAGGATAACCCGGGTTTTTACGTGAATACACCTGGCTTTTAAGCCTATTACAAGGGTCATAAAAACTCTTGTCCATTGGACAAAGAGCCCCCAAGTAATATTTTCTTCTAGGCATATAAGCCGGATCAAGAGGGTAGTAACACTATGTTCTCTTTGATGAATACACCTATGTTTGAACAGGAAACTCCCAAGTGGCATGTAATGAGCCTCAAGGCAGGATACCTATGTTTGAACTACACAATGCAGCAAGTCCTCTTTGGGATCCTTTAATTTGGGTAAGAAACCCCCAAGTAATTTGTAATAAGGTGTGTAAGCCGGAGCCAAAAGGGTAGTTATAGCCATGCTCAATGAGCAGGAAGCCCCCGTGTGACCATATAAAGTGACAATAAAGACTCATTATTACAAAAAAATGAAACGACAGAGGCCCTGCTTTATCAGGGATGCCAGCTTTATTATATTCATCACAATATATACATTGTCAAGATATGTACATCACAAGAGCCGGTGGCTCAGGTGTAATAAGGCTGAAGATGAGCAATATTCCACGGCCGGCGGGTCTCCTCCTCCGACCTGCGTGAGTCTTTATGGTCTCGAACATCGACAAGGTAGTATGATCCATTGTTCAAATTCTTGATAACCACAAAGGGTCCTTCCCAAGGTGGGGATAGCTTGTGCATATCAGTTTGATCCTGGATAAGCTGGAGCACCAAGTCACCTTCTTGAAAGGTTCTGGTCTTAACCGGGCGGCTGTGATAACGGCACAGATCTTGTTGGTAAACCGCTGAATGAGCTGCCGCAATGTCACGCTCCTCATCTAACAGGTCAAGTGCATCATGACGTGCTTTTTCATTGTCAGCTTCAACATAAGCCGCTACACGGGGTGAGTCGTGACGGATGTCACTAGGGAGAACCGCCTCTGCTCTGTATACCATGAAGAAAGGCATGTAACCCGTAGATCTGTTGGGGTAGTATTGATACTCCATAACACTAAGGGTAACTCCTCCACCCAACAACCTAGCACCCTCTGCAAAGGAACCATAAGCCGGGGTTTGATGCCCCTTAGGATCTCTTGATTAGCTCTCTCAGCTTGACCATTAGATTGGGGGTGAGCCACTGATGATACGTCAAGCCGGATATGCTCACGTTGACAAAATTCTTTCATAGCACCCTTGGATAAATTAGCGCCATTATCAGTGATAATGCTATGGGTAAAACCAAAACGGAAAATCACCTTTTTGATGAACTGAACCGTCATCGCCGCATCACACTTGCTAACCGACTTTGCTTCAACCCATTTTGTAAATTTGTCAACCGCCACCAAAAGGTGAGTCTTTTTATCTTTGGAACTTTTGAAAGGCCCAACCATATCAAGCCCCCAGTCTGCAAACGGCCAAGTAATTGGAATCATCCTCAATTCTTGAGCCGGCACATGAGCTCGTCATGAGAACTTCTGACAACCATCACATTTACTAACTAGATCCTCAGCATCAGCGTGAGCCATCAGCCAATAAAACTCATGACGGAAAGCTTTGGCTACGAGAGATTTAGAACCGGCATGATGACCACAATCTCCTTCATGAATCTCTCGTGGAATCTCACAGCCTTCTTCAGGAGAAACACAACGTTAAAACGCCCCTGTGACACTGTGATGATGCAGCTCTCCATTGACAATAGTCATTGACTTAGACCGCTGGGTTATCTGCCTAGCCAAAGTTTCATCCTCAGGTAACTCGCCCTGGGTCATATAAGCCAAATATGGAACCGTCCAATCAGGAATCACATGAAGAGCCGCCACCAGTTGTGCTTCCGGGTTAGGAATAGCAAGATCCTCCTCTGTAGGCAATTTGACAGAAGGGTTATGCAGAATATCCAGGAAAGTGTTCGGTGGAACCGGCTTACGCTGAGACCCTAACCGGCTTAAAGCATTAGCCGCCTCATTTTTCCTGTGATCGACATGTTTAACTTGATAACCATTGAAGTTACCCGCAATAGCATCAACCTCTTGATGATAAGCTGCCTTGAGTGGATCCTTAGAATCCCAAGTGCTAGAAACTTGCTGAGCTACCAGATCTGAGTCACTGAAACATCTCACCCGGCTTAAGTTCATCTCCTTAGCCATCCGAAGACCATGGAGCAAGGCCTCATACTTAGCTACATTGTTAGTACAAGGGAACATCAACCGGAGAACATAAGAAAATTTATCACCTCGTGGGGAAGTTAAGACAACTCTAGCCCCCGAGCCCTCAAATTGCCTGGACCCATCAAAAAGAATAGTCCAATATGTGTTATCTGGCTTCTCTTCAGGCGTCTGCAACTCTGTCTAATCATTGTTAAAATCCACAAGTGCTTGAGATTTGATGGCTGTACGAGGCACATACTTTAAACCATGAGGTCCAAGCTCAATGGCCCACTTGGCTACCCGACCTGTGGCTTCTCTGTTTTGAATGATATCCCCTAAAGGGGCAGAACTAACCACAGTGATAGGATGACCCGGAAAATACTGCTTAAGCTTCCGGCTAGCCATAAAAACCCCATATACAAGCTTCCGCCAATGTGGATACCTCTGTTTGGACTCAATAAGCACCTCACTGATGTAGTAAACCGGTCGTTGAACCGGATATTCTTTGCCTGCTTCCTTCCTTTCCACCACAATGGCTACACTAACAGCTCGGCTATTGGTAGCCACATATAACAAGAAAGGCTCCTTGTTAATGGGAGCAGCAAGAACCGGCGGCTCAGACAGTTGTTTCTTCAAGGCCTTAAAGGCTTGATCAGCAGCATCACTCCAGACAAAGTGATCTGTCTTCTTCATCATCTGGTACAAAGGGATAGCCTTCTCACCCAACCGGCTTATGAACTGGCTTAAGGCCGCAATATGACCTGCCAAACACTGAACATCATCGACACACGCCGGTTTAGCCAGGGAGGTGATAGCTTTTATTTTCTCCGGGTTAGCCTCAATACCTTGTTTCGAAACCAGAAAACCCAAAAGCTTACTAGCTGGCACACCAAAGACACACTTGGCTGGGTTAAGCATCATCTTCTAGACCCGGAGATTATCATATGTCTCTTTCAAATCATCTATCAATGTTTCCTTCTTTTTGTACTTCACCACAATATCATCCACATAAGCGTGAACATTGCGCCCAATCTGATCATGAAGACAATTCTGCACACAACGCTAGTAAGTCGCCTGGGTACTCTTGAGCCCAAAAGGCATAGACACACAACAGAAGGCTCCAAAAGGAGTGATGAAAGCCGTCTTCTCCTGGTCCTTAACTGCCATCTTGATCTGATGATAACTAGAATAAGCATCCAAAAGTTCAAACGCTCACAACCCGCTGTAGCATCTATAATTTGATCAATACGAGGGAGAGCAAAAGGATCAGCTGAACAAGCCTTGTTTAAGTCCGTGTAGTCCACACACATACGCCAAGTGTCGTTCTTCTTAAGCACCAGCACCGGGTTAGCCAACCACTTAGGATGAAAAACTTCAACAATGAACCCAGCCGCCAAGAGCTGGACCACTTCTTCACCAATGTCCTTACCCATTTCTTCACTAAAACGATGAAGGAATTGCTTGACCGGCTTAAACTTCAGATCAATATTAAGAGTGTGCTGATGTCTACTACGCAACCTTCTTCTTGTAGACGTTGTTGGGCCTCCAAGTGCAGAGGTTTGTAGGACAGTAGCAAATTTCCCTCAAGTGGATGACTTAAAGTTTATCAATCCGTGGGAGGCATAGGATGAAGATGGTCTCTCTCAAGCAACCCTGCAACCAAATAACAAAGAGTCTCTTGTGTCCCCAACACACCCAATACAATGGTAAATTGTATAGGTGCACTAGTTCGGCGAAGAGATGGTGATACAAGTGCAATATGGATGGTAGATATAGGTTTTTGTAATCTGAAAATATAAATACAGCAAGGTAGCAAGCGATAAAAGTGAACGTAAACGGTATTTCAATGCTAGGAAACAAGTCCTAGGGTTCATACTTTCACTAGTGCAAGTTGTCTCAACAATAATAACATAATTGGATCATATAACTATCCCTCAACATGCAAAAAGGAGTCACTCCAAAGTCACTAATAGCGGGGAAAAAACGAAGAGATTATGGTAGGGTACGAAACCACCTCAAAGTTATTCTTTCCAATCAATCCGGTGGGCTATTCCTATAAGTGTCACAAACAGCCCTAGAGTTCGTACTAGAATAACACCTTAAGACACAAATCAACCAAATCCCTAATGTCACCTAGATACTCCAATGTCACCTCAAGTATCCGTGGGTATGATTATACGATATGCATCACAAAATCTCAGATTCATCTATTCAACTAACACATAGAACCTCAAAGAGTGCCCCAAAGTTTCTATCAGAGAATCACGACGAAAATGTGTGCCAACCCCTATGCATAGGTTCATGGGCGGAACCCGCAAGTTGATCACCAAAACATACATCAAGTAAATCACGTGATATCCCATTGTCATCATAGATACGCACGGCAAGACATACATCAAGTGTTCTCAAGTCTTTAAAGACTCAATCCGATAACATTACTTCAAAGAGGAAACTCAATCCATTACAAGAGAGTAGAGGGGGAGAAGAAACATAAGATCCAACTATAATAGCAAAGCTCGCGATACATCAAGATCGTGCCAAATCAAGAACACGAGAGAGAGAGATCAAACACATAGCTACTGGTACATACCCTCAGCCCCGAGGGCGAACTACTACCTCCTCGTCATGGAGAGCGCCGGGATGATGAGATGGCCACCGGTGAGGGCTCCCCCCTCCGGCAGGGTGCCGGAACAGGGTCCCGATTGGTTTTTGGTGGTTACAGAGGCTTGCGGCGGCGGAACTCCCGATCTCTTCTCCGTTCTGGAAGTTTTAGGGTACGTGAGTATATATGGTTGCATGAAGTACGTCGGTGGAGCTTCGGGGGCCCCACAAGGCAGGGGGCGCGCCCCCACCCTCGTGGGCACCTCCCTTCTCTCCTGACTTGGGGTCCAAGTCCATCCGGTAGCTTTCCTTCCAAAAATAACTTCTCCAGTTGATTTCGTTCCGTTTCGACTTCGTTTGATATTCCTTTTTTTCGAAACACTGAAATAGGCAAAAAAACAGCAAATCTGGGCTGGGCCTCCGGTTAATAGGTTAGTCCCAAAAGTAATATAAAAGTGGAAAATAAAGCCTGATATTGCCCAAAACAGTAGATAATATAGCATGGAGCAATAAAAAATGTAACATCCCAAATTTTCAATTTGGAATGTTATACACTAGATCATCATTGCATATCATATTTTATTGCATTTTGGTTGATCCTAGAAAATTCTACGCAACTCAAGGACCCTTGGAGAGAGTTGGGGATTTCGTTATTTTCATATTTGAGTTTTCTCAAATTTTGAAAATAGGATCATTTGATTTTATTTATTTTATCTTCAATTATTTCTATTACAAAAATGAGAGGAATAAAAAAGGGTCCACGCCACCACCGTGTCACCTGACCCGGCCGGCGGCTTGATATAGCCGGGAGCCCAGCCCGCCCTCAACGACCCAGCCCGCGCCCCTAGCACCCCGCCCGCCCGCTCCGCCGCCGGCCCCACGCCGCCCGCCTGCTCCCGCCGCCTCGCTTCCTCGACACACTCTCGCGCCGCCGAGGTAGTTCGTCGCTGTCTTAGAAAACCGTCGATTGGCGTCTTTGTCCGGTTTTTAGTTCGTTAAATAGAATCGTTTCTTTATCTCATACGAGCGTTCGTCGTTCGTTACGAACGTTCGTCGTTTTTCTTTTCTCGGATTAAATCCGCGATTTTTCTGATCGCGATTCCTGATCCGATTTTCGTTTCTAGTATAACTTTTCGCTCGTTTATCGGAATCAGGCGATTCAAGCGCCTGGAGTTTCGTCTCGAAACCCTCCGTTTAACCAACTCAAACAAGTTTTTGCCACTGTAAAAATTGCCCTAGATCCAGAATAGTAAACGAAGCCTGTTTCTTTTGCCGTTTGTCTTTCGTTGCTTCGTTCGATTTGATTCTTTTTGCCAACCGGAGTTCTTAAGTTGAACTTCTGGTTAGATCTCTTATTTGAGTTTTACCTGTGCATTAGTTGAGTACTTATTGTATGCTTGTTTGTTTGCGATAGAGTACCCGGAGTGCGCCGCTTGCTACTTCGAATCGCTAGGTTTGGATCATCAGCAAGGCAAGTAACACTTTGATCATACTTCCATACCCAGTTTTATTGCATTAGATCAATCCTCACACATTGCATGATTAGGATCTAATTAAATTGTGGGTTGTAGGAGGTAGTACCTATTACCTGTTTATTATCAAACCTTTGGGAGTTACTTCTACGTTTTATGCCATGCTATGCTAGTAGACGTGGATTGGGTGAGTGAAATCCATGACAGATGTGAGATTGTTAAATTAATGGTTATCTAAGGTGGCAACTTAAATACACATCTGGGTGGATTGAGGCACCTGGGTATTCCAGCGATTGCCTGTTTTTCTTTTGGACCGCCACCCAGGCTCAAAGGGATCATGAGATTATTCAGCTAGAAACTTCCGTGTGCAGCCACAAGCTACTATGGGCTCTAGCATAGTTGACTAAGTTGTGCGAACTCTTACAGTGGTAGACTAGCAGATGTAGGGGATGTAGGTGGTACGGTCTACCCGATCGTAAGGTGCTAGCGCTTCTGAAAGACTATGTCTCGGTCATCCGTCTTCTCAAACACCATGTAGTGCGAGAAAACAAACAGAGGCGATCGAGTCTTGTGGGGAAAAGTGCGCAAACCTCTGCAGAGTGATAAACTTAATCATGGTTAGCCGTGTCCCCGTTTATGGACATCTTGAGTATCTAGTACATGGATTATCATGTGAATCTCATCATGTTACTCTAAAATTAATTTTGTTGGGTTTTGTTTAATGATGATGCTTAATTGGGATTGAGAATGCTGTCAACCATTCTCAATGTTTAACAACTACCATGATAGTTAAATAAAATTTATTCCTTTGCAGAAGGGAAAATTTGGCTTTACGCAAAATTGTAACCATAGAGCTTTCCACAGCCAAATATGCATATAGAATAGCCTATTCATTCCATTACTCTCTATGTGTTACTTTGCCAGCATATTCCATGTGCTGACCCATTTCGGGCTGCAACGTTAATGTTGCAGACTTTTCAGACGACGATTAAGGTGTTTTTAGGTCGTGGTTCTATACTCAGTGATGCCGTTGGAGTTGATGGACTCACTTATCTTCCAAGCCTTCCGCTGTTATCGTTATTAGATGGCCTTAAGCCATATTTATTGTAATAAGTTCTCTTTTGAGACACTCGATGTAATAAGTGTGTGATTGCTACTCTGTTATAAATCCTTCAAGTATTGTGTGGTGTCAGCATTACTGATCCAGGGATGACACCTGAGCACAGAGATTGGACCGTTTGAAGTCTGGTTGCTACAAGATGGTATCAGAGCACACGCTGACTGTAGGACACGACCACTAAGCTAAAAGACCTAGATCACTACTCACTCTCTTCTCTTTATGACTTCTCATCTTTTCTACTCTTTTAGGATGGCGGATGCAAGGAACAAGTTCACGCAACCAGATGAAGATACACCCTTTGGACGTCACTTGAAGGAAGTCACTAGATACCTGAACATAGGAGTACCAAGCTTCACCGGGACCTACAACGCCACTTTACCGGAAGAAGAGCGCTGGATGATTCAAGTTCAAGTTCCAGGAAGGACGTTCATGCCAGTCACTGAGCCCATAGAGTTTTCTTTTGATGCACCAACTTGGGATCTAGGAAAGAGCATGGTAGCTCACATCGCCATGGGACGCATTGGAGAAGTCTACCACAATGATCTCAAGGATACTATCTACCAGATTTGTTGGCGCCGAGATGAGCACTGGGAGATGATCAGCACCAGGAAGGATAGATCAATTGCAGCTTTTATCCAGGAGTTAAACCAACACATTCGACGTCAGGAGAACCAGATGTGTGCCGAAATGATAGATCTGAAGAAGGCAAAGACAAGAATCAAGGAACTGGAGGAAGAACTCAAGGCTACACATGAAGATTATGAAGAGGAAATCGAAGTATTAGTGGAGAAAAATGACGATCTGATCAAGAAGATTGGAATATTCATGGGAGGCCCTACACCGGTAGAAGAAGACGAGGAACCCAAGGAGATTCACCCGGAAGACTACATCATCATCGACGACACCGACCCGGATCCAGATGATAGCGATGATGACTATGTTGATGAAGCTAGAGCAGATATCATGGAGTCTGCAACCGAAGAATATTTCTAGTAGACCACGAAATCAGTAGTAGTATTCCACCATGTAAATATAGTAGTCCGAGCACTTTTGCGATAGTTAGATCGATTGTATGCCCTTGTTTGATTGATTGAATGAAGTGAATTGTTTGCTTTTGTCTCATGTGCATATGGGTAGTGTTTCTCTTTAGACCCCCTCTATTCTTAAATCTCATCTTTTCTAAACCCTCAGATGCCTCCAAGACGTGACCCCGGATTTACCTTCCCATCGGAGCTCACTCAGTTGATCCAGCAGCAGAACACATTGATGCAGTTGCTAGTCCAGAACCAGAATCAGGGGAACAACAACAACAACCCACCACCACCACCACCTGTTGATCATTTAGCCCGTTTTCTTAGGCTGAATCCGCCGGTGTTTTCTAGTAGCACCGAGCTGATAGTAGTAGATGATTGGCTCCGTTAGACAGCTAGGGAGTTGACCACCGCAGGATGCACAGATGCGGAAAAGGTGAAGTTTGCCGCACATCAGCTTGAAGGACCCGCAGCATCATGGTGGGAGAATTTCATAGCCACTTTCCCTGTCGACACTATCACGTGGGACCAGTTTCAGCAGGCTTTTCGTACTGCCCATGTTTCAGCAGGAGCTATGGCCATGAAGAAGCGAGAGTTTCGCAACTTATGCCAAGGAGGACGGACAGTTGGCCAGTATGTGGAGGACTTTAGTAACCTAGCACGTTATGCCCCAGATGACGTTGCTACGGATGCAGCTAAGCAGGAGAAGTTTCTGGAAGGACTGAATGATGAGTTGAGCATGCAGTTGATGGTAGCAACCTTCAAAAACTACCAGGAGTTGGTAGATCATGCTCTCAGGATTGAAGGGAAGCAACAGCAGATTGAGAATCGCAAGAGGAAGTATGGACAAGGGAAGTACAATTCAGGAACTCAGCAGAAGCCACGTTTTACCCCTAGACCGGGAGGACATTTTCAGCATACCCATGGAGGAGGTAGCTCGTACAATCACAATGGCACCAATAATGGTAATGGGAATGGAGGAAGCAACGGCCAGAACCGCACTAACCCATTGACCCCAGCCAAGAGAGACCTGAGCCAAGTCACTTGTTTTAAGTGCGAGAAGACCGTACATTATGCCAATGAATGTCCTGAATCCCAGAATGGAAATGGCAATGGAAGCTCTGGGAAGAAGTCGAACCCTTTCAATAGGGGACAGGTGAACCACATTAACGTGGAGGAGGTTGAAGAGCAGCCGGATGCAGTAATCAGTAAGTTTTTGGTTAAGTCATTTACTACACTCGTTCTTTTCGATACTGGTGCATCGCATTCATACATATCAAGGGTATTTGTGGATAAGTATAATCTGCCCACCAAAGTTCTTAGAACACCTATGTTAGTAAGCTCACCAGGAGCGGAGTATATGCCTAACCAAGGATGTTTTCAAGTGCCATTGAGTATAGGTAGGCATGTGTTTCCCTCGGATTTAATCATTTTGGAATCACAAGGATTGGATGTAATTCTGGGGATGGATTGGTTGTCGATGTATGGAGGAAACATCGATATCGCCAGTAAGTCGATCTTGCTTACCACCCCAGAAGGGAGAAGGATCAAGTATGTATCCCGGCATGTGCCGAAGAGGACTCAAGTAAATTGTTTAACAGGAGTTGTGCAGGAGGAAGTACCAGTAGTGAAGGATTTCCCTGATGTATTTCCAGAAGAGTTGTCAGGCATGCCACCAGATAGAGATATTGAGTTTTAGATTGAGCTTTTGCCAGGCACAGGGCCAATATCAAAGAGACCATATAGGATGCCCGCAAAGGATTTGGTGGAGATTAAGAAGCAGATTAAGGAGTTACTGGATAAAGGATATATTCGCCCAAGTTCTTCGCCTTGGGGATCGCCGGTACTTCTAGTGGAGAAGAAGGATGGATCATTAAGGATGGTTGTTGATTATTGAGGATTAAATGAAGTAACCATCAAGAACAAATACCCACTACTGATGATCAATGATCTGTTTGATCGATTGCAAGGAGCTAAGGTATTTTCCAAGATCGATCTGCGATCAGGATACCACCAGTTGAAGATTCGAGAACAGGATATACCTAAGACGGCTTTTACCACCAGGTATGGGCTATACGAGTATACCGTTATGTCATTTGGTCTGACTAAGGCACCTGCATATTTTATGAACATGATGAACAAAGTGTTTATGGAGTTTTTGGATAAGTTCATTGTAGTGTTCATTGATGATATCCTCGTTTACTCAAAGAATGAAGAGGAGCATAAGGAGCATTTGCGTTTGGTACTTGGTAAGCTCAGAGAACATCAGTTATATGCCAAGATTAGCAAATGTGAGTTTTGGTTGAAAGAAGTTGGATTTCTCGGACACATTATATCCGGAGAAGGTATAGCAGTAGATCCCACTAAGGTTGATACCATGACAAATTGGGAAGCCACAACAACAGTTGGAGAGATCCGGAGTTTTCTTGGACTCGCAGGATACTACCGGAGATTCATTGAGAATTTCTCAAAGACCGCGAAGCCTATGACGGAGTTGTTGAAAAAGGATACCAAGTTCATATGGACTGAGGAATGTGAGGCTCGTTTCCAGGAGTTAAAGAAAAGTTTGGTTACATCACTTGTGTTGATTTTGCCAGATCAGACCAAGGATTATGAGGTGTATTGTGACGCTTCACGTCGAGGACTTGGAGCAGTGCTTATGCAGGACGGAAGAGTTGTTTCCTATGCCTCACGATAGCTTAAGCCTCATGAGTTAAATTATGCTACGCATGATTTGGAATTAGCAGCCGTAGTGCATGCATTGAAAACCTGGAGACATTTTCTCATTGGAAACCATTGTGAGGTATACACGAATCACAAGAGTTTGAAGTATATTTTCACGGAGAAGGAATTGAACCTCAGGCAAAGGAGATGGTTGGAGCTCATCAAGGATTATGATATGAAATTGCATTATCACTCCAGAAAGGCTAATGTAGTAGCTGACGTGTTGAGCCGTAAAAGCCACGTCAACACACTAATGACGGGAGATTTACCAAGGGAGTTAGCCGAAAATATTCGAGAGCTATGTTTGGAAATAGTTCCAAGAGGCTATGTAGCAGTATTGGAGATTCAGTCTACTTTGTTGGATAAGATCAGATAAGCTCAAAAGACCGACAAGGAGATTGCCTCTATAAAAGAGAAAATGAGCAAAGGAAAAGCTAAGGGATTTCGTGAGGATGAGCACGATACCTTATGGTTTGAAGACCGTGTTTATGTGCCAAATGATTCGGAGATTAGGAAGTTAATTCTGCAAGAGGCCCATGATTCACCATATTCGATTCACCCAGGAAATACCAAAATGTATTTGGATTTGAAGGACACCTTCTGGTGGACCGGAATGAAGAAGGAAATTGCGGAGTATGTAGCAGTTTGTGATGTATGTCAGGGAGTAAAGGCAGAGCATCAGAAGCCAGCAGGATTACTACAGCCATTGCCGATACCCGAATGGAAGTGGGATAAGTTAGGCATGGATTTTATTACAGGATTTCCCAGAACACGTTCAGGCTATGATTCGATATGGGTTGTAGTCGATCGTTTGACAAAGGTAGCTCATTTCATTCCAGTGAAGACTACCTATACCAGTGCAAAGTTGGCAAAAATATACATGACCAGAATCATATGTCTGCATGGAGTTCCAAGGAGCATAGTATCAGATAGAGGAACCCAGTTTACCTCAAAGTTCTGGAATCAGTTGCATGAAACTTTGGGTACCAGACTGGAGTTTAGTACAGCTTTCCACCCGTAGACAGATGGACAGACCGAGAGAGTCAATCAGATTTTGGAGGATATGCTGAGAGCTTGTGCGCTAGATTACTGATCTAGTTGGGACGAGAATTTGCCATATGCAGAGTTCTCTTACAACAACAGTTATCAATCCAGTTTGAAGATGGCCCCTTTCTAAGCCTTGTATGGAAGGAGATCTAGGACCCCATTGTCTTGGGATGAAGTTGGAGACCGCCAGTTGTTTGGACCGGATCTGATAAAGGAGTCTGAACAGAAAGTGAAATTGATTCGCGATAGGCTCAAGGTAGCTCCATCCAGGCAGAAGAGTTATGCAGATTCTAAACGCAAGGAGACAGTTTACGAAGTCGGAGACCGAGTTTATCTTCGAGTATCTCCACTTCGAGGAGTTAAGCGCTTTGGAGTTAAGGGAAAGTTAGCACCACGTTTTGTAGGCCCATACAAAGTTTTGGAGCGTATGGGAGAAGTAGCCTATAAGTTGGAATTGCCCGAAGGATTGTTAGGAGTTCATGACGTGTTCCACGTTTCCCAGTTGAAGAAATGCAATGCAGAGATGGCTGATATACCGCTGAGAGATACAGTGCCACTGGAAGCAATTCAGTTGGACAGTGATTTGACCTATGAGGAGAAACCAGTCAAGATTCTAGAGTATGCCAGTCAAGTCACCCGCAGCAAGGTTATCAAGTTTTGCAAAGTTCAGTGGAGCCACCACACGGAGGATGAAGCCACCTGGGAATGAGAGGAAGATTTGCTGAAGGACCACCCTCACCTATTTTCTAGCCAACCCGAATCCCGAGGGCGAGATTCATCTTAAGGGGGTAGGTTTGTAACATCCCAAATTGTAACATCCCAAATTTTCAATTTGGAATGTTATACACTAGATCATCATTGCATATCATATTTTATTGCATCTTGGTTGATCCTAGAAAATTCTACGCAACTCAAGGACCCTTGGAGAGAGTTGGGGATTTCGTTATTTTCATATTTGAGTTTTCTCAAATTTTGAAAATAGGATCATTTGATTTTATTTATTTTATCTTCAATTATTTCTATTACAAAAATATGAGAGAGGGAATAAAATGACTTTCCCAAAATAAAGAAATATTGAGGATTTAATAAAAAAATCAAATAAGATTTTATTTTGATTTTATTTGCTATTTTATTTGAATTAGGGAAAATGCGCGTTTTTCAAAATTGCGTTTAGGCCCCAAATAAATGTTCATCCTGTGCGGCTTGATTTTAGAAGCCGGGGAAAATTTATTTCGGGATTTTTGGAGTCCGTTTATTCCTTTTATTTTTTCTGAGTGTAATAATTTAAAAAAAGGGTCCGAACCGCCTTACCGGGCCGTGTCCGACCTAGACTCCCGGCCCGACCGGCTTTATATAGCTGGGAGACCCAGCCGCCACCCCACCGAAACCGTAGCCCGCCGCCGCCCCTCGCCACGCCGCCGCACCCCCCGCGCCGCCTCGCCGCGCCGCCACCCGCGCCGCTCGCCCCCTCGCCGCCGCCCGCGCCGCTCGCCGCCTCGCTGCCGCCGCTGGACCGCCGCCGCGCCGCCTCGCCAGACCGCCGGATAGACCTCGCGCCGCCGGTTTTTTTAGGAAACCGATCGGTTTTTCGTCGGTTTTGTTTGTTTTTTTAGTTTTGGTTTTTTTAATAGATCGGTTTTTCCAGTTTATTTAATTAGCGAGCGTTCGTCCATTCGTTCATTTTAACAAACGTTCGTCATTTTTCTTTTTTTCGGATTAAATCCGTGATTTTTCTGATTGCGATTCCTGATCCGATTTTCGTTTTAGTCTAACTTTTCGCTCATTTATTGGAATCAGGCGATTCAAGCGCCTGGAGTTTTGTCTCGAAACCCTCTTTCCGTTAACCAACTCAAACAAGTTTTTTCCACTATAAAAATTGCCCTAGATCCAGAATAGTAAACGAAGCCTGTTTCTTTTGTCGTTTGTCTTTCGTTGCTTCGTTCGATTTGATTCTTTTTGCCAACCGGAGTTCTTAAGTTGAACTTTCTGGTTAGATATTTTTATTCGAGTTTTACCTGTGCATTAGTTGAGTACTTATTGTATGCTTGTTTGTTTGCGATAGAGTACCCGGAGTGCGCCGCTTGCTACTTCGAATCGCTAGGTTTTGCGGATCATCAGCAAGGCAAGTAACACTTTGATCATACTTCCAATTACCCAGTTTTTATTGCATTAGATCAATCCTCACACATTGCATGATTATGATCTAATTAAATTGTGGGTTTGGGAAGTAGGTTACCTGTTATAATCAAACCTTTGGGAGTCACTTCTACGTTTGCTTATTGTGCCATGCTATGCTAGTAGACGTGGATTGGGTGAGTGTATCCATGACAGATGTGAGATTGTTAAATTAATGGTTTATCTAAGGTGGCAACTTAGATGTAGTGCGAGAAATCAAACAGAGGCGATCGAGTCATGTGGGGAAAAGTGTGCAAACCTCTGCAGAGTGTATAAACTAATCATGGTTAGCCGTGTCCCCGGTTATGGACATCTTGAGTATCTAGTACTTGGATTATCATGTGAATCTCATCATGTTACTCTAAAATTAATTTTGTTGGGTTTTGTTTAATGATGATGCTTAATTGGGATTGAGAATGCTGTCAACCATTCTCAATGTTTAACAACTACCATGATAGTTAAATAAAATTTATTCCTTTGCAGTAGGGAAAAATTGGCTTTACGCAAAACTGTAACCATAGAGCTTTCCACCAGCCAAATATGCATATAGAATAGCCTATTCATTCCATTACTCTCTATGTGTTACTTTGCCAGCATATTCCATGTGCTGACCCATTTCGGGCTGCAACGTTAATGTTGCAGACTTTTCAGACGACGATTAAGGTGTTTTTAGGCCGTGGTTCTATACTCAGTGATGCCGTTGGAGTTGATGGACTCACTTATCTTCCAAGCCTTCCGCTGTTATCGTTATTAGATGGCCTTAAGCCATATTTATTGTAATAAGTTCTCTTTTGAGACACTCGATGTAATAAGTGTGTGATTGCTACTCTGTTATAAATCCTTCAAGTACCGTGTGGTGTCAGCATTACTAATCCAGGGATGACACCTGAGCACAGAGATTGGACCGTTTGAGGTCTGGTCGCTACAAAAAATTATAGATACGTTGGAGACGTATCAAGCATCCCCAAGCTTAATTCCTGCTCATCCTCGAGTAGGTAAATGATAAAGAAGATAATTTTTGATGTGGAATGCTAGTTGGCATAATTTCAATGTAATTCTTCTTACTTGTGAAATGAATATTCAGATCCGAAAGATTCAAGACAAAAGTTCATATTGACATAAAAATAATAATACTTCAAGCATACTAACTAAGCAATTATGTCTTCTCAAAATAACATGGCCAAAGAAAGTTCATCCCTACAAAATCATATAGTTTAGTCATGCTCCATTTTTGTCACACAAGAATGCTCTCATCATGCACAACCCCGATGACAAGCCAAGCAACTGTTTCATACTTTAGTAATCTCAAACTTTATAAACCTTCATGCACACTAGTAGAAAAAGGACCTAATGTGAGACACATTAGTCCCGGTTCGATTTTGGCCCGGTACTAATGGCACCATTAGTGCCGGTTTGAACGGCTATGCATTAATGCCGGTTCGTGTTGAACCTTTAGTACCGGTTCGTGCCACGAACCGGTGCTAAAGGGGTGGTGACAGGCTGGCGTCAGGCCGGGGCCCCATGATCACCTTTAGTACCGGTTTGTGGCACAAACCGGTACTAAAGGGCTAACCTTTAGTACTGGTTCGTGCCATGAACCGAGACTAAAGGGGTTTGACCTATAGTCCCGGCTGGAGACACAAACCGGGACTATAGGGCAATTTTCAAACTCTACCCCCCGCCCCCGGTGTATCGCCATTTCAGTTTTGAAAAAATCAAAAGAAAATGATAAAAACTTCAGAAAATAAAATCCTTTGAGAGGTAGTTATATTACTACACCTACTAGTTATGAAAATTTGAAAACTTAAATTTGGACATGTTTTGCAAAAAGTGTAGGGAAAATGTAAAACGGCTATAATTTTTGCATACAATGTCGGAAAAAACGTATAATATATCAAAAAATTCAGCACGAAAGTCCACATTCGATTTTGACTGCCTACAGCCTGTTTGCAACTTTTTAGAATCCTCAAATTCCAAAAGGAAAAAAAGATATGCTCAAATTTCAGTTTTTTTAATTTTGGTCAAACTATGGTCAAACTACTTATTCAAGAAGTATTAATGTTACTACATAATTATTCAAGAATATTAGTGTTACTAAATAATTATTTCAATTTTTTGAATTTTGGTCAAATCTGGTCAAACTATGGTCAAACTATGGTCAAACTTATTCAAGAAATATTAGTGTTACTAAATAATTACTGTTTTTTAGAATAATAGTTTCAAACTCAAATGGTGAAACGAGTGACCTAATGCTCAAGCTAAACTGCGGAGGGCTAATAGGATTGAGAGCTTACATTTGTTAGGAAAACAACAAGTGCAGACTTGGAAAGTAGGGGGTATAGAACTCCGAAGTTAAGCGTGCTCAGGCTGGGGGAGTGAGAGGATGGGTGACCGACCGGGAAGTTAGACGATTTGGAATTAGTGATCCACACTTGAGCAGTTAAGAGGGATGATTAGAGACGAGGGTTGATTAGAGACTAAATCATCAAACAATTCAATTCAGAAAATCAAAAATCGAAAAAATCAATTTTTTTTGAAAATTTTCAAAAAAAAATTCAAAAAAAAACCTTTAGTACCGGTTGGTAACACTAACCGGTACTAAAGGTCCCCCATGCCATGGCGCGAGCTCACGCCACGTGGTGGGCCTTTAGTGGCGGTTCGTGCCGAACCGGTACTAAAGGGGCGGCCTTTAGTGCCCACACTTTAGTGCCGGTTACAGAACCGGCACTAAAGGCCCTTACGAACCAGTTTTAAAGCTCCATTTTCTACTAGTGGTAATACATGAGCGTGAGCCATGGATATAGCACTATGGGTGGAATAGAATATGATGATGGGGGTTATGTGGAGAAGACAAAAAAGGAGAAAGTCTCACATCAACGAGGCTAATCAATGGGCTATGGAGATGCCCATCGATTGATGTTAATGCGAGTAGGTATTGCCATGCAACAGATCCACTAGAGCTATAAATGTATGAAAGCTCAACAAAAGAAACTAAGTGGGTGTGCATCCAACTTGCTTGCTCACGAAGACCTAGGGCACTTGAGGAGGCCCATTGTTGGAATATACAAGCCAAGTTCTATAATGAAAGATTCCCACTAGTATATGAAAATGACAAAACAAGAGACTCTCTATCATGAAGATTATGGTGCTACTTTGAAGCACAAGTGTGGAAAAAAGGATAGTAGCATTGCCCCTTTTTAATTTTTAATTTTTCTTTTTTTGGGCCTTTTTTTCTTTGGCCTTTCTCTTTTTTTTTTTATTGGGACAATGCTCTATTGAATGATGATCATCACACTTCTATTTATTTACAACTCAATGGTTACAACTCGATACTAGAACAAGGTATGTCTCTATATGAATGCCTCCGGCGGTGTACCGGGATATGCAATGACTCAAGAGTGACATGTATGAAAGAATTATGAATGGTGGCTTTGCCACAAATACTATGTCAACTACATGATCATGCTAAGCAATATGACAATGACGATTGTGTCATGATGAACAGAATGGTGGAAAGTTGCATGGCAATATATCTCGGAATGGCTATGGAAATGCCATAATAGGTAGGTATGGTGGCTGTTTTGAGGAAGATATAAGGAGGTTTATGTGTGAAAGAGCGTATCATATCACGGGGTTTGGATGCACCGGCGAAGTTTGCACCAACTCTCAATGTGAGAAAGGGCAATGCACGGTACCGAAGAGGCTAGCAATGATGGAAGGGTGAGAGTGCGTATAATCCGTGGACTCAACATTAGTGATAAATAACTCATATACTTATTGCAAAAATCTACAAGCCATCAAAAACCAAAGTACTACGCGCATGCTCCTAGGGGGATAGATTGGTAGGAAAAGACCATCGCTCGTCCCCGACCGCCACTCATAAGGAGGACAATCAAATAACACCTCATGTTTCAAATTTGTTATATAACATTTACCATACGTGTATGCTACGGGACTTGCAAACTTCAACACAAGTATTTCTCAAATTCACAACTACTCAACTAGCACGACTTTAATATTATCACCTCCGTATCTCAAAACAATTATCAAGCATCAAACTTCTCTTAGTATTCAACACACTCATAAGAAAGTTTTTACTATTCTTCAATACCTAGCATATTAAGATTTTTAAGCAAATTACCATGCTATTTAAAACTCTCAAAATAATCTAAGTGAAGCATGAGAGTTCATCTATTTCTTCAAAATACAACCACCGCCGTGCTGTAAAAAGATATAAGTGAAGCACTAGAGCAAATGGCAAACTACTCCAAAAGATATAAGTGAAGATCAATGAGTAGCCGAATAATTATGCAACTATGTGAAGGCTCTCTAACATTTAAGAATTTCAGATCTTGAGATTTATTCAAACAGCAAGCAAAGCTAAATAAAATTACATTTCAAGGATAGCACACATCATGTGAAGAAGCAAAAATTAGGACCAACCGATACTAACCGATAGTTGTCGAAGAAGAAATGTGGGATGCCTACCGGGGCATCCCCAAGCTTAGATGCTTGAGACTTCTTGAAATATTATGTTGGGGTGCCTTGGGCATCCCCAAGCTTGAGCTTTTGTGTCTCCTTGATTCCTCTCATATCACGGTTTCCTAAATCTCAAAAGCTTCATCCATACCAAACTCAACAAGAACTCGTGAGATGAGTTAGTGTAAACCAATGCAAAAACCTTATCATACTATACTGTAGCAAATCACTAAAATTATTATTCAACATTGCATACTAAATGTCTCTACATATTTAATAGTCCTATCCTCAAATAGAATCATTAAACAAGCAAACATATGCAAACAATACAAACATAACAGCAATCTGCCAAAACAGTACAGTCTGTAAAGAATACAAGATTCATCATACTTCCCTAACTCCAAAAATGATGAAAGAAAATTCCCACTGTAGTAAATTTATCAGAGCTTATTATGTAAAAGTTTACAACATTTTATCACATTATGAATTTTCTAGGGAATTCTTGCAACAGCGGTAAACTTTCTGTTTTCAAACAGCAACATGCATACTTGCAAAATAAGCATAGTAAAGGCTATCGTTGACATTTTTATTGAAAATAGAGATGAAAAACATTAATCTAAATGACACCAAGCAAATGACTCTGCAAGCAAAACACATATCATGTGGTGAATAAAAATATAGCTCCAAGTAAAGTTACCGACGAACGAAGACGAAAGAGGGGATGCCTTCCGGGGCATCCCCAAGCTTAGGCTCTTGGTTGTCCTTGAATATTACCTTGGGGTTCCTTGGGCATCCCCAAGCTTAGGCTCTTGCCACTCCTTATTCCATAGTCCATCGAATCTTTACCCAAAACTTGAAAACTTCACAACACAAAACTTAACAAAAAATCTCGTGAGCTCCGTTAGCGAAAGAAAACAAAACACCACTTCATGGTACTGTAATGAACTCATTCTTTATTTCTATTGGTGTTAAACCTACTGTATTCCAATTTCCCTATGGTTTATAAACTATTTTACTAGCCATAGATTCATTAAATAAGCAAACAACACACGAAAAACAGAATCTTTCAAAAACAGAAAATTCTGTAGTAATCTGTAACTAACACAAACTTCTGGAACTCAAAAAATTCAGCCAAAATAGGACGGCCTAGAAAATTTGTTTATTGATCTGCTGCAATTGGAATCAATATTTTATCACGTTCTGGTGATTTTAAACAATTGTTTTCGTGAACAGAAAGTTTCTGGAATTTTCAGCAGGATCAAATAACTATCATCCAAGAAGATCCTATAGGTCTTACTTGGCACAAACACTAATTAAGACATAAAACCACATCTTAACAGAAGATATATGGATTATTTATTCCTAAACATAACCAAAAAGCAAGAAACTAAAATAAAATTGGGTTGCCTCCCAACAAGCGCTATCGTTTAACGCCCCTAGCTAGGCATGATGATTTCAATGATACTCACATAAGAGATAAGAATTGAAACGTAAAGAGAGCATCATGAAGAATATGACTAGCACATTTCAGTCTAACCCACTTCCTATGCATAGGGATTTTGTGAGCAAACAACTTATGTGAACAATAATCAACTAGCATAGGAAGGCCAAACAAGCATAACTTCAAAATTTTAAGCACATAGAGAGGTAACTTGATATTATTGCAATTCCTACAAGCATATATTCCTCCCTCATAATAATTTTCAGTAGCATCATGAATGAATTAAACAATATAACCAGCACCTAAAGCATTCTTTTCATGATCTACTTGCATAGAAAATTTACTACTCTCCACATAAGCAAATTTATTCTCATCAACAATAGTGGGAGAAAACTCAACAAAATAACTATCATGTGATTGAAAATTAAGATCAAGATGACAAGTTTCATGGTTATCATTATTCTTTAAAGCATACATTTCATCACAATAATCATCATAGATAGGAGGCATGCTTTCATCATAGTAAATTTGCTCATCAAAGCTTGGGGGACAAAAAATGTCATCTTTATCAAACATAGCTTCCCCAAGCTTGTGGCTTTGCATATCATTAGCATCATGGATATTCAAAGAAATCATACTAACAACAATGCAATCATGCTCATCATTCACATATTTTATGCCAAGCGTTCTATCTAATTCTTCTTCTAACACTTTGGCACAATTTTCCTTTCCATCATTCTCACGAAAGATATTAAAAAGATGAAGCGTATGAGCCAAACTCAATTCCATTTTTTGGTAGTTTTCTTTTATAAACTAAACTAGTGATAAAACAAGAAACAAAAAGATTCGATTGCAAGATCTAAAGATATACCTTCAAGCACTAACCTCCCCGGCAACGGCGCCAGAAAAGAGCTTGATGTCTACTACGCAACCTTCTTCTTGTAGACGTTGTTGGGCCTCCAAGGGCAGAGGTTTGTAGGACAGTAGCAAATTTCCCTCAAGTGGATGACCTAAGGTTTATCAATCCATGGGAGGCGTAGGATGAAGATGGTCTCTCTCAAGCAACCCTGCAACCAAATAACAAAGAGTATCTTGTGTCCCCAACACACCCAATACAATGGTAAATTGTATAGGTGCACTAGTTCGGCGAAGAGATGGTGATACAAGTGCAATATGGATGGTAGATATAGGTTTTTGTAATCTGAAAATATGAAAACAGTAAGGTAGCAAGTGATAAAAGTGAGCGTAAACGGTATTGCAATGTGTTGAAACAAGGCCTAGGGTTCATACTTTCACTAGTGCAAGTTCTCTCAACAATAATAACATAATTGGATCATAGAACTATCCCTCAACATGTAACAAAGAGTCACTCCAAAGTCACTTCCCATTTTCTATCCCCACACCAAAATAGACTTCTCCATGGCACCGCAGCCTTCGTGCTCCTCCCCTTCTCCATCAGCGCACTCGTCCACCGCATTGCATCTGCCTCATCGACGACCTCATACGCCACACTGGAGCCGGTCCACCGTTGTCGTCGTACACGAAGCCTCTTCCCCGGCACCGTCTTCCACGGTCTTAGATCTGCTTCCCGGAACCTGACGCCAAGCGCAGAAGCACCACCGTCATGGACAATGAACTGACTCCCGTTGCCGACCATGATGCACAGAGGCCGCCGAGACCATCGTTCTCCTCCTCGATTGGTAATGTGTGTATTGAGTCACTTAGAAGTACATGTGCAGTTCCAATTTTGTTCATGCCTACCCTTCAAATTTCCTGGTTGCTATTGTTCCCGTAAAAGTAATTGGTTATAGCCTCTGTCGTGGGATTGTCACGGCAGGTGTCCTAGTGTGAGGACTTAGTCGTGGAGCCATCGCAACTAGGTTAGCTTAAAGGGAT